>NC_041383.1:118029674-118032133 GCF_002162155.2 Triticum dicoccoides
CTGATGCACTGTCCGGTGAAAGAAGGAACCGGACAAGGGGTCAAATTTCCTTCCACAGGAGACTCAGTGCATGACATATATCTCTTCCTTTATAAACAGGCGTCTGCAGCGACTGCCGCCTCTCATACTGCGGAAGTATCCGGACTGAAGCAGAGTCTGGAGCGGGCCGAAGAAGAACTTGGCCGGGTGAAGAAGCAGTTGGAGGACAATCAAGCTATGTCGAAACCTTGTTAAGTTTAGCACAATTAAGTAGGTGTGCCTAATGAAACTATGTATGTTGCACGCTCTAGGGGTGAATGCCGAAATTGAGGCATTGAAGAAGGTTGTGGCCTTAGCCGAAAAGAAGGCAGCCGTGGAACAGGCCCTTCGTGAGAAGCATGAGGCCAGGGTCATTGAAGCTGAACGAGAGCTTCAGGAGGCCGTGCAGAAAAGCGAGACTTTGGAGCAGAGTCTATCATTGAAAGAATCTGAACTTGCCCAAGCTCTCCAAGCTGCAACTGATGCTCGGGAGGAAGCCCAAGGTTCTCTGAAGGACCTTCAGGAGGCAAGGAAGATTGCGGCTGGTAAGGCTTTTTCCTATTCAAAGCGATTGTTTATGCCGTAGCAGGAAAAACTCAAGGTGACAAATGGACTTCTAATTTTTCCAGGGGCGTTTGCAGATCTTCCATGCAGCATATCTGATGCTGCTCAATTCTATTGAGTTGAGGAGAAGAAGACTGCGGAAAAGCTTTTCTGGTCGTAGTATTTGGCACCGAATTATCCGGTGCCATTCGTCGATCAGCTGAAGCAGCTGATCGAACTGCACCAGGCGGCTGAACTAGCCATGAAGGATTTGATTGTCTGGCTATGGCCCGCCAAGCCTATTCCGAGTAGTTACTTTGGGATCGTAAAGCGAATTGTGAGTGCCTGTCCTCGGCTTGACGTCATTAAGCGGTCAGTTTGTATAGAAGGTGCGTGAATGGCATTTGCCGGCGCGAAAGTGCACTGGGGAAAGCTGGATGCTGAAAAGCTGATGATCGAGGGACCACCCGAGGGGAAGGAGCACCACAAGCCCGAACTATATTACGATGGTGTCCTGAAAGGAGCCCTCCTTGTGGGGAGCAATGTACCAAAGACACTATATTTCCATGAAGGCAATCATGTTGTCCTTTGTAAGGCGGAACAAAGTCACCTTTATTTATGTATTTGCCTTTTATATGAAAGTTTTTCCTCCTGCGCGGCCGTTTTATATGTTAATCTTGAGAGTTGGCCAGCCGTCGGCTTCTGCCCCCATGTAGGAAATATGGGGGTGTTCGGGATACACCTGAACACTCTTTACCCCATTCTTGGGTCCATAAAGGAGGTGTTCAGCACAGCGAACCAGGCAATCAGACTATAGGGCTTTATTACTCTCACTTAGCCATAGGAATTCGAGTATGGTAGGCACAGGCCCTGGTGTTCGGAAGACTGCACAAGGGGCTCTAACAGCACCTGATCGATAGACCGATCCGTAGCACTCTGCATTTATTATGGCATTATGCGGAATAAATCCTTAAAGATTTTACAACCTCTCGAACAGCTGACCATCTCTTGCCTTATCATGACAGTCAGTTTTCGGCTTTCTCTACTAAGGTGCTCGTCCGGAAGAACCGGGACACAATCGTAGTAGTTCTCCCAGCGCTACCTTAGCCAATATTGCGGAACGTAAGGTACCAAAACATGGGAGCCGGGCAAACCCAACTAATGACCCAAGACATGATTCGGAGCTGATGCATATAATGCTATAAGTTCGGGTGCCGAGCGACTGAGAAGGTGGTCGAACTTTGTTGCCATAGTGCGGGTACAATGAAGCCCCTTGGTGTTTTAAGGCATAACACGATATTCGGATGCCGTTATGACTAAAATGTCAATGAGAGATGATAGCGGATAAGCGTCATATGACTCTACATATTGTATTCGAGTAATACGTTTATGCGTATGGGTACTGTTCATGTTGTAAAAAGGAGGTATGACGGCCTAACCTGTTTAGACCAGGCGGGAGGGATCTGTGTGTGAATCCGAAGTATGTTCGAATTGTCTTCGGGGGAAATGTTCAAAGACTCCCCCTTTGTGCATCCGAGCTGATTTCCTGGCGCCAGTCCTATTATCCGCAAAAGAGATCCGGCAAAGAAAATGATGAGGGATGTATATGCGACACGGAGCGGTTGAACCGCAGGGCGTGTCCCTTCCCAACTTATGCCGGGGTGTTTGACTGGCGCCTGGTCGAGCCGAGCTATCCTGCCATGAAGTAGTTCGGACTCCTTATTGGAGTCCAGGGGGTTGGCTGCCGAATCGAGGTTTGGTAAGGAGGCACAATTCACTGCTCCAGTGGTCGTATGCTCTTCGACGCCGAAGTGGGGTTCAGCCGTGCCCATAATTGTGACTATGTCATGTGGGCCTGGTATGGTACCACGTTGAATCGAGCCAACGTGGCTCGCCCC
>NC_041383.1:118033242-118034788 GCF_002162155.2 Triticum dicoccoides
GCTAGAGTGATTATTCCATTGGGCATGGGCATTTTGAGCTTCATGTACCTGTAATGGGGTATAGCTTGGAAGCTCGTGAATGTGTCCCGCCCTAAGAGGGCGTGGTATCCGCTGCTGAACGGGGCCACTTGGAATGTAATTTCTTCAGACCTGTAATTCTCCGACATGCCGAATACCATATCCAGTGTGATTTTCCCTGCACATCGAGCCTCCCGACTAGGGATAATTCCCCTGAAGGTCGTGCTGCTTCGCTCAATGCGGCTCTTGTCAATTTCCATCTTGTTGAGGGTTTCCTCGTAGATGAGGTTTAGTCCGCTTCCGCCATCCATGAGCACTTTAGTGAGTCGGAAGTTGTCCACGATTAGACTGAGGACCAAAGTGGCTGGTGCCCGGACTGTTCGGAATTGAGGTTCGTCACTGGCATTGTAAGTTATAGCCATGTCGTTCCACGGATTTATTGTTTCCCCGTGGCAAACTTTGGCGAGACTGCATTGAGCTCGCTTGCGCCTATTATTTGAGGCGAAAGTCCCGAAGACTGTCAATACCGTATTGTTATTTCCGACGGGATGTTGCTATGCTATGTGATTTATGAGGAGATCCTCGCTGCTCTTTGCTATCTGCCGGAGTATCCAACATCCTCTAAGGCTATGTGTTGGCTGGTATCCAGTGTGCTGTGAATTTTGCATGGCCCATTGAGCCATTCCTCCAATACGGTTCCGCGCCTTGCATCGGGCTTTGATTTTTTGGTAATTGAATCGGGTAACTTATGAGAGTTCGCCCTTTTAGTTTGGACGAAGGTTTTAGTGAGAGCCGGATTATCCCAGAAGTTTGTTTGGATTTTCCAAGCGCTTTCCATTGCGCAGTATTTCTGCACTATGGCCGCTAAGTCAGCAAAGTGTACTATGTCACGGCGACCTATAGCATTGAGGATCCCTTTGTCCGTGCAATTTTTGCAAAAGAGGGAGATTGCGTCCTCCTCGCGACAATCCTTGACCTTGTTTATCACAAGGAGGAATCTGGCCCAGTAATGATGTACTGTCTCTTGGGGCTCTTGTCTGATATGGGAAAGATTGATTATATCTGGGTGGATGGGCGGATTTAAGTCCGAATCCTGACCCGATCTGAGACCCAGGGGCAGAGAAGCTTCCGAGCTTGGCGGCTCGGGCTCCGGGATGTTGCCTAATTTTTCTGGCCCGCCGCACGATTCTAAGTTCGGGGTTTGGGTCATGTCCTCCCACAAACGGGTATCCGGCTTGGAGAGCTCAGGAATCCGGGCATAGTTCGTCCTCAAGATAGAGGGAGAATCCATACGTTGTTCTTCCACGACCGCTATCTCATGGGTGACCGGCGGAGAGTTAATCTCCCTTTGGTCGGGTTTAAGCCCAATCCGATCATAGTCCGTAGCGACACCCAGAGCGGCAATGCGATCCAAGAGCTCATTAAGGGAGGAGAGCTCCATTGGATCCATCTGTTCGGCAAGTTCCGAATCGACATGGAGGCTGTTTTTGATGACCTGAGAAGTCATCGTCGGCGTGAGAGCCGATCG
>NC_041383.1:118035855-118046771 GCF_002162155.2 Triticum dicoccoides
AATCTTGTATCTTCATAGTCCAACAGTCCGGCCAAAGTACATAGTCCGGCTGTCCGGATACCCCCTTATCCTGGACTCCCTCAGTAGCCCCTGAACCAGGCTTCAATGATGATGAGTCCAGCGCGCAGATTGTCTTCGGCATTGCAAGGCGGGTTCCATCTCCGAATACTCCAAGGTAAATTTCAAACACTTAAGTCGTGTCCGGCTCTGCAAGACCAATTTCACATACCACCGTAGAGAGAACAATAATCCACAAATCTGATCTGCTGACAACTCTTCGTAGTGTGATATCACGCCACGGCCCGGCCATTATTCGAACCGTTTTTTACAACCAGCTACTACGCATATTGTGAGGCGGTTTCCTTGGCACATCTTGTCGAAGCAGAGATCGTGCCCCCCTTATCGCGGGATTCTCATCAATACGGGTGTGGGTGACCCAACCGCACCACCAATCGCGGTGAGTGGGGAACGAGCAGGTTTCTTCAGGCAAGCGGGGAGGCGCAATGTTTCATTGCCTCTATAAAGAGGAAAGACCTCTTCCTTTTCACCCACGCCTTCTCCTTCCGCTCGTCCATTCTCTTTCACTTGAGCCCTAACGCTCGAGCATTCATCTTCTCCACCAACAAAGGTTCTCCTAAAATGTCCGGATCCGGAGCAGGAGGCAAGTGGATGGCCTCTACCGTCCAGGAGAATGATATCAAAAAGCTTTGGGAGGCCTGATACCTGGCCTAGAAAATCGGCCACCGCCTTCCGACGGCGGGACAGATTGTCCCTACTCCGGAGTCCCATGAGAGGGTCGTATTCCTCCCTCATTTTGTCTGCGGGCTCAGGTTTCCCCTTCACCCATTTCTTCGCAGCATCATGTATTATTAAGGGATCGATTTTTCATGATCTATCCCCCAATTCCTTTCTCAACATCTCGACGTTTATCGTCGTGTGCGAGGCCTTTCTCCGCATTACACCACACTTCAGCGTATGGCTGAAGATCTTCAATGTGAAGCCCAAGGTGGTGAACGGCGAGCACGCCGAGTGCGGAGGCGCCATGGTGAGCAGGATGCCCAAGGTCACATGGCCGACAGGTACTTTCAATGATTCCGTCATGGAGCGGCAGCAGCAGTGGTTCTATATCACTGTGCCGCGCGGCAAGAAGTGGGTCATTGCTCCTGAGTTCCGATCTGGAGCTCCTTTGCAGCTTACGTCCTGGCCCAAGAAGGGCTTGAACTGGTCTTCATCTGACGAACTATCGGTGATCCAGACACGCGTCAAAGGTATGGAAGACAAGGCCATCAGGTTTTTTGATGTAGTCCAGGTGATGTTTGTCCGCCTGGTTCTTCCCTGTCAGCACCGAGCCTGTAATTTGTGGGAGTATGACCCGGCCCAGCACCAGACCCTGTGAGAGCTTTATGGCTCCTTGCACAAGGACATCTGGAAGGTTCTTTTCAAGTCCGGCAAACCGTGGCCGGACTCCGCCCTGGATCGCGGGTACCAATTGTCCCGCCCCGCAAGTCCGGTAAGTAGTCATTATATTTTGTCCATCCATATGTTTCATTGTCATATCCCGGGGAAGATGCCCTAACGCGCTTCCCGCAATTATCTTAGGGATGGATGAAGAAGGCGGGGCAGATACACTGTCCAACCCCGCTGCCAGAAGAACCAGCCGGACCACTTCTGACGAAGATGCTAGTCCCGGCGCCTTACGAGGCGCCAAAGAAAGAGGCCCATAAAGAGGGCAAGGAGACCAGGAGCAGCCTCCGTCGTCGTGGTGCTTCGGACACAAAATCCGAAGACTCCAATACCCATCTCTCCTCTGAAGAGGAAGAGGAGGAGGAGGAAGACGAGTCCCCCACGGGGAAGGAAAGAAAAGGACGGCCTCCTCATCTCTGGAGGTCTAATTGCCTAAGAGGGGAAAAACTCTCTTGCCAGAGGCGTCCACTACGGCTACCGACAGCAGCCCAGAGAGGGATCCCAGGGCCCAGCCCCTGGAAAACTCGTAAGTGCACAAAATCCGAACACATCTATGCGTCCAGGATTACCGAGGCACAATAAATTAATTGGTGCCATACTTTGTACAGCCCGGTCAGGTCTCGTGCCGAATGGTCCTCATCGGAGGATTTGTTGAGCTCAGATGCCCTAGAGAGCGAGATACCGCCGAAGGCCCTTTCCCCGAAGCTCGGGCATGACACCGAGGTGTCGTCCCAAAAGGAGCTAGACCAGGAGGGGCGTACCTCAGGGGCCGGATATACGGGAGCGGCGGCTCCCCTAAGTGTCGACGGCGGGGGCGATCTTGGATTCGGCCCATAGCCGTACACAGTCCCGGAGACCTTTGAGGCTCCGGGATTAGACAGGCAGCTCCCCTTGACTAGAGGAGGTGATCCTGCTCCGCCGGCGACCTCTGTCCAACCAGAGGTGCGGGGCAGCTTATTGACAACGCTAAAGAGTGCTTCTATCGTTGATGAACATCGCGCCCTTATGGGCAAGGTGATTGAGAAGGTTCAGGCCACTGAAAGTGGACTGAATGAATCATGTATCAGCCTTATAAAAGGCTTGGAGGTAAGTTTTAGGAGTTTTTTTAGAAGATTTGTCATAGTATAGATAGTAGCCACTGATGCACTGTCCGGTGAAAGAAGGAACCGGACAAGGGGTCAAATTTCCTTCCACAGGAGACTCAGTGCATGACATATATCTCTTCCTTTATAAACAGGCGTCTGCAGCGACTGCCGCCTCTCATACTGCGGAAGTATCCGGACTGAAGCAGAGTCTGGAGCGGGCCGAAGAAGAACTTGGCCGGGTGAAGAAGCAGTTGGAGGACAATCAAGCTATGTCGAAACCTTGTTAAGTTTAGCACAATTAAGTAGGTGTGCCTAATGAAACTATGTATGTTGCACGCTCTAGGGGTGAATGCCGAAATTGAGGCATTGAAGAAGGTTGTGGCCTTAGCCGAAAAGAAGGCAGCCGTGGAACAGGCCCTTCGTGAGAAGCATGAGGCCAGGGTCATTGAAGCTGAACGAGAGCTTCAGGAGGCCGTGCAGAAAAGCGAGACTTTGGAGCAGAGTCTATCATTGAAAGAATCTGAACTCGCCCAAGCTCTCCAAGCTGCAACTGATGCTCGGGAGGAAGCCCAAGGTTCTCTGAAGGACCTTCAGGAGGCAAGGAAGATTGCGGCTGGTAAGGCTTTTTCCTATTCAAAGCGATTGTTTATGCCGTAGCAGGAAAAACTCAAGGTGACAAATGGACTTCTAATTTTTCCAGGGGCGTTTGCAGATCTTCCATGCAGCATATCTGATGCTGCTCAATTCTATTGAGTTGAGGAGAAGAAGACTGCGGAAAAGCTTTTCTGGTCGCAGTATTTGGCACCGAATTATCCGGTGCCATTCGTCGATCAGCTGAAGCAGCTGATCGAACTGCACCAGGCGGCTGAACTAGCCATGAAGGATTTGATTGTCTGGCTATGGCCCGCCAAGCCTATTCCGAGTAGTTACTTTGGGATCGTAAAGCGAATTGTGAGTGCCTGTCCTCGGCTTGACGTCATTAAGCGGTCAGTTTGTATAGAAGGTGCGTGAATGGCATTTGCCGGCGCGAAAGTGCACTGGGGAAAGCTGGATGCTGAAAAGCTGATGATCGAGGGACCACCCGAGGGGAAGGAGCACCACAAGCCCGAACTATATTACGATGGTGTCCTGAAAGGAGCCCTCCTTGTGGGGAGCAATGTACCAAAGACACTATATTTCCATGAAGGCAATCATGTTGTCCTTTGTAAGGCGGAACAAAGTCACCTTTATTTATGTATTTGCCTTTTATATGAAAGTTTTTCCTCCTGCGCGGCCGTTTTATATGTTAATCTTGAGAGTTGGCCAGCCGTCGGCTTCTGCCCCCATGTAGGAAATATGGGGGTGTTCGGGATACACCTGAACACTCTTTACCCCATTCTTGGGTCCATAAAGGAGGTGTTCAGCACAGAGAACCAGGCAATCAGACTATAGGGCTTTATTACTCTCACTTAGCCATAGGAATTCGAGTATGGTAGGCACAGGCCCTGGTGTTCGGAAGACTGCACAAGGGGCTCTAACAGCACCTGATCGATAGACTGATCCGTAGCACTCTGCATTTATTATGGCATTATGCGGAATAAATCCTTAAAGATTTTACAACCTCTCGAACAGCTGACCATCTCTTGCCTTATCATGACAGTCAGTTTTCGGCTTTCTCTACTAAGGTGCTCGTCCGGAAGAACCGGGACACAATCGTAGTAGTTCTCCCAGCGCTACCTTAGCCAATATTGCGGAACGTAAGGTACCAAAACATGGGAGCCGGGCAAACCCAACTAATGACCCAAGACATGATTCGGAGCTGATGCATATAATGCTATAAGTTCGGGTGCCGAGCGACTGAGAAGGTGGTCGAACTTTGTTGCCATAGTGCGGGTACAATGAAGCCCCTTGGTGTTTTAAGGCATAACACGATATTCGGATGCCGTTATGACTAAAATGTCAATGAGAGATGATAGCGGATAAGCGTCATATGACTCTACATATTGTATTCGAGTAATACGTTTATGCGTATGGGTACTGTTCATGTTGTAAAAAGGAGGTATGACGGCCTAACCTGTTTAGACCAGGCGGGAGGGATCTGTGTGTGAATCCGAAGTATGTTCGAATTGTCTTCGGGGGAAATGTTCAAAGACTCCCCCTTTGTGCATCCGAGCTGATTTCCTGGCGCCAGTCCTATTATCCGCAAAAGAGATCCGGCAAAGAAAATGATGAGGGATGTATATGCGACACGGAGCGGTTGAACCGCAGGGCGTGTCCCTTCCCAACTTATGCCGGGGTGTTTGACTGGCGCCTGGTCGAGCCGAGCTATCCTGCCATGAAGTAGTTCGGACTCCTTATTGGAGTCCAGGGGGTTGGCTGCCGAATCGAGGTTTGGTAAGGAGGCACAATTCACTGCTCCAGTGGTCGTATGCTCTTCGACGCCGAAGTGGGGTTCAGCCGTGCCCATAATTGTGACTATGTCATGTGGGCCTGGTATGGTACCACGTTGAATCGAGCCAACGTGGCTCGCCCCGGTAGTACGTAATAGTTACTGTATAGGGGGATAGTGTCGAAGACTGACTCTCCGGTATGGTGATCATTCGGTGATCCGGAGACAACCTCTAGGGTGGTGTTTATAACGCTCACCATGTTGGTTTGCGTAGGGGTTTCTTTTGCTCTGTATTGCATTGCTTTGAGACCCCTTTATTGTTTTCGGTATATGACCGGCCGGCTTGTTTGAAGACCCGGCATTCTCTATTTGTATGATTGGCTGCCGATCCTGGGGTACCATGAATTTGGCATGGGCGGTTGAGTATGCGGTCTAGGCCGGATGGGCCCGAATTGCTTTGTTGAAGCGGCTTTTTCTGCTGACAGAACTGGGAGCCGTGGAATCCGGCATTGACTGCCGTCTCGCGGGCACTTATGTTTGTTGCGTTGATGTTTATGGATGCTATTTCTGGCCTCTAATGTGCCAGGTGTGTTTGCTTTGTTTCTATGAGCCAGCCAGCTATCTTCGCCCGCACAAAAGTGGGTAATGAGTGTCGTTAAGGCCGTCATGGATTTTGGTTTCTCTTGGTCGAGGTGTCGGGCGAGCCACACATCCCGGATACTATGTTTGAAGGCTGCTATGGCTTCAGCGTCCGGACAGTCGGCGATTTGGTTCTTTTTTAGTGGGAACCGAGTCCAGCATCTCCCGACGGACTCTCCGGGCTGTTGGGTAATGTGACCTAAGTCATCAGCATCCGGTGGTCGCCTATAGGTGCCTTGGAAGTTGTTGAGGAACGCGTCCTCTAGGTTTTCCCAATTGTCGATGGAGTTCGCTGACAGGCTATGCAGCCAGTGTCGAGCTGGTCCTTTGAGTTTAAGGGGAAGGTACTTGATGGCATGTAGGTCATCGTCGCGGGCCATGTGAATGTGGAGAAGTAAATCTTCGATCCATACCGCGGGGTCTGTTGTGCCATCGTATGATTCGATGTTGACGGGTTTAAACCCTTCTAGGAATTCATGATCCATTACTTCATTGGTGAAGCAGAGGGGGTGTGCGGTGCCTCTGTGTCGGGCTATGTCACGATGTAGTCCGACTAAGTCAGGTCGGTTATGTTCGGCCTGGCCGGACTTATTATTAGTGTATCCGGCATGATGGTCATCGTCATGTGTTGTGGCGCGCCCCCGTGATCAGTAGATCGATCTTGGTTGTCCTGCGTTGTTTTCCAATATGTCTTGCAGGTCCTGCGTATTGCCCCAGGCCGTAGTGAACTGACATGGGGGTGCGGGCTGGTATTCGGTCTAAGACGCCGTTTTATCCCGACCACGAGGTGGCCGGTCAGCCTCGTCTTGTGCTAGTAGTGTAGGCTCTACGGCCTCCTCCTCTATTTTAGGTAGCAACTTGTGCTTTGGGTAACCCTTGGTGGGGGGCTCGAGTCTGTATTCCTCGGCTGCCAGGACCTTAGTCCATCTGTCTGCGAGCAGATCTTGATCAGCTTGGAGTTGTTGCTGCTTCTTTTTCAGGCTTCTTGCAGTGGCTATAAGCCGGCGCTTCAAGTGCTCCTGCTCTATTGGATCTTCGGGTACGCCGAATTCATCATCGCCGAGGCTCACCTCGTCTTCGGAGGGAGGCATATAGTTGTCATCCTCCACGTATCCGTCCATCGCCTGTTCATCTGGGATGACCTGCCCGTGTTCCTTTTCGACCTGTTTAAAGGTAGGCTAATCAGGATTGTATTCCTCTTCGGCACCATCTGGGTTGTTTTATTCTCCTGTGCCGGTATTGCTATGGCGGGGCTTAGACCGGCGCCGATGACGCCCATGCTTTGGTTTCTTCCCTAATGGGTTATCTTCTATTGCCTCATCGCCATTGTTTTCTTTGGGGGTGTCCACCATGTATATATCATACGAAGAGGTGGCTGTCCAGCGCCTTGTGGGCGGTGGTTCCTGTTCTTCTCCCGCATCGTCGTCTATACCGTTGATGTCTTCGAAGTTGAAGTCAAGCACGTCGGTCAAATCACTGACAGTGGCTATTAAGTGGGTTGTGGGTGGGTAACGAATTCCTTCATCGCCTTCTTCCCACTCGAGCCGGACATAGTTTGGCCAAGAATCTCCTGACAGAGAGAGAGACCTTAATGAATTTAGCACATCGCCAAAGGGGGAGTGCTGAAAGATATCCGCGACAGTGAACTCCATTACTGGATCCCAATTGGACTCGATGGGCCTGGGCGCGCGCGGTTCGGAACCCACATCCGGACACAGGTCCGGGGGTTCGGTGATGCAGATTCCCTTAACGGTGGAGTCTGTGTTCGGCTCTACCGCCGAAGAGTGTGCGGCCTCCGTGGCGGGGTCCATCCACCCATCCTCGGACGATGCAATCTGCCCCGAATTTAGGTCAGGAGTAGCTGCAGGGGCGATATCCCGAATACTGTCCGACAACAGATTTAAGTCGTGCTCGTCGTGACTGTTCGGCGCTCCTGATATGGGCCCGAATCCGTCGAAGGTCAAGTCTCCGCGGATATCGGCCGTGTAATTCAAGTCGCCGAACCTGACCTGATGGCCAGGGGCGTAGCTGTCCATATGCTCCAGATGGCCAAGCGAGTTGGCTCGCAGTGCGAAGCCGCCGAACACGGAGATCTGTCCGGGGAGAAAAGTCTCGCCCTGGACTGCGTTGTTGAAGTTTGAGGGAGCCATCGAGCCTTACATCGATGACACAGAGGAACTCTCAATGAAAGCACCAATGTCGGTGTCAAAACCGGCGGATCTCGGGTAGGGGGTCCCGAACTGTGCGTCTAAGGCTGATAGTAACAGGAGGCAGGAGACATGATGTTTTACCAGGTTCGGGCCCTCTCGATGGAGGTAATACCCTACTTCCTGCTTGATTGATCTTGATGATATGAGTATTACAAGAGTTGATCTACCACGAGATCGTAGAGGCTAAACCCTAGAAGCTAGCCTATGGTATGATTGTTGTTGTCCTATGGACTAAACCCTCTGGTTTATATAGACACCGGAGGGGGCTAGGGTTACACAGAGTCGGTTACAGAGAAGGAGATCTAGCATCCGAATCGCCAAGCTTGACCTCCACACAAAGGAGAGTCCCATCCGGATACGGGACGAAGTCTTCAATCTTGTATCTTCATAGTCCAACAGTCCGGCCAAAGTACATAGTCCGGCTCTCCTGATACCCCCTTATCCTGGACTGCCTCAGTCGTCGATGATGATGTAGTTCTTTGGGCAAGTGGAATCGTCATCTTCTCCTCCTAGTGTAGGGTCTCCCATGAATACTCCTAGCTTCTTCGTCAGATCGTCATTCTTCTCCATGAGTATCGTCATTTCCTCCTCGTATCCATCACGTGTAGGCTTGAGTTCTTCCTCCAGCTCCATGATCCTGGTCATTGCCTTCTTCAGATCTATCATGCCTGTGCACATCTGGTTCTCCTAGCGGCGAATGTGCTGGTTTAATTCCTGGATGAAAGCTGCAATGGATCTATCCTTCCTGGTGCTGATCATCTCCCATTGCTCATCTTGGCGCCCACAAATCTGGTATATAGTATCCATGAGATCCTTGTGGTAAACTTCTCCAATGCGTCCCATGGTGATGTGGGCTGCCATGCTCTTTCCTAGACTCCAGGTTGGTGCATCAAAGGAAAACTCTATAGGCTCACTGACTGGCATGAACGTCCTTCCTGGAACTTGAACTCGAATCATCCAACGCTCCTCTTCTGGTAAAGTGGCGATGTAGGTCCCGATGAAGCTCGGTATTCCAATGTTCAGGTATCTAGTAACTTCCTTCAAGTGGCGTCCAAAAGGTGTATCTTCATCCGGTTGCGCGAACTTGTTCCTTGCATCCACCATCCTAAAGAGTAGAAAAGGGAGAGGAGTCAGAAATGAGAAGAGAGTAGTGATCTAGGGCTTTAGCTTAGTGGTCGTGTCCTACATTCAGCGTGTGCTCTGATACCATCTTGTAGCGACCAGACCTCAAACAGTCTGCTCTCTGTGCATCAGTGTCATCCCTGGATCGGTAATGATGACATGCACAGTACTTGAAGGATTTATAACAGAGTAGCAATCACACACTTACTACATCGAATAGTCTCAAAAGAGAACTTATTATAATAAATATGGCTTAAGGCTATCTAAAATCGATAACAGCGGAAGGCTTGGAATATAAAGTGAGTCCATCAACTCCAACGACATCACTGAGTGAAAGATCACGACCTAAGGCACCTTACTCATCGTCTGAAAAGTCTGCTACATGAACGTTGCAACCTGAAAACGGGTCAGCACATGGAATATGTTGGCAATGTAACAGAAGAGAGTAATGAACATAATAATGCTATCACTACATGCATATATGGCTGGTATAAAGCTCTATGGTTACAGTTTTGCATAAAGCCAATTTTTCCCTACAACAAAGGAATACATTTTATTTAACTATCATGGTGGTTGTTAAACATTGAGAAGGTTCACCCAACTCAATCCCAACTAAGCACCATTATTAAACCCAATCAAATTTATAATTAAGAGTGATGAGATCAACATGATAATCCAAGAACCAGATACTCAAGATGTCCATAACCGGGGACACGGCTAACCATGATTAGTTTATACACTCTGCAGAGGTTTGCACACTTATCCCCACAAGACTCGAATACATCCATGATCGGAGAAACGAGACACAGTCTTTCTGAAACAATAACTCTTTACTCTGGGTGGACAGTTACACCTACTTTCCCCTACATCTGCTAGCCCACCACTGAAAGAGGTCTTGCAACTTACTCAACTATGATAGAGCCCATAATAGCTTGTGGCTGCACACGGAAGTTTCTAGCATGAATAATCTTATAATCCCTTTGAGCCTGGGTGGCGGTCCATAGGATAATCACACGGTAACCCCAGGATTTCAAAAAAAAAATAGGCAACACTGGGTTCCCCAGGTGCCTAAATCCACCTAGATGTGTATTTAAGTAGCCACCTTAAGTTAACCATTAAATAAAAATACTCACATCTGTCATGGATACACTCACCCAATCCACGTCTACAAGCATAGCATAGCAATATAAGCAACGTGGAAGTAACTCCCAGAGGTTTGATAATAAACACGACAATAGGTACTACCTCATCTACTTCCCAAAACCCACATGTTAATCAGATCCTAACCATGCAATTGTTTGAGGATTGATCTAATGCAATAAAACTGGGTAGTAAAGAGGTATGATCAAAGTGTTACTTGCGTTGCTGATGTTCCGTGAAACCTAGAGACTCGTAGTAGCACGCTTTGCACTCCGGGTACTCTATCGCAAACAAACAAGCATACAATAAGCACTCAACTAGAAGCACGGGGTAAAACTCAAATAAGATATCTAACCAGAAAGTTCAACTTAAGAACTCCGGTTGATAAAAAGAATCAAATCAAACGAAGCAACGAAACTCAAACTGCGAAAGAAATAAGCTTCGTTTACTAATCTGGACTTAAGTAAAATTTTACAGTAGTAAAATCATGTTCAAGTTGGTTAAACAGAAAGAGGGCTTCGAGACGAAACTCTAGGCGCTTGAATCGCCAGATTCAATAAACGAGCGAAAAGATAAACTAAAACAAAAATCACGACAGAAATCGCGATCGAAAATAATAGCGGAAAATCCCTGGAAAAAGAAAACTGACGAACAGGCTAACGAACAAACGTTCGCTGTCTGCGGCTAACGGGTGAAAATCATTCACTAAAACGAATGAATGAACGAGCGTTCACTAACAAACTAAACCGGAAAAAATAAAACCGACCTAATAATAAAAATAACTGCGGGTTCTTGAAAAAACCGTACGGTTTTCCGAAGAAAACCGGCGGCGGCGGGCGGCTCCGGCGGCTACCTCAGCAGGACGGCGGCGGCGGGCAGCGGCTCCGG
>NC_041383.1:118047233-118049291 GCF_002162155.2 Triticum dicoccoides
GGCGGTGGCGGACCACGCAGCGGCAGCGGCGACGGGGCTAGGGTTAGAGTTCGGCGGCGGGTGGGCTGGGGCGGCTCGGGCCACGCGAGCGCGGGTTATAAGGCCGGCCGAGGCGAGTCCTAGTCGGGCACAGACCGACTAGGTCGGTGCTCTTTTTTTAAAAATAATTCCGTGCACAGAAAAACAACTAAAAGAAATACGAAACAGACTCGAAAAATCCTGAAATAAATTTTCCCCGTCCTCTAAAAATATAGCGGACAAAGTGAACATTTATTTGGGCCTCTAATGTAATTTTGAAAAACGCATATTTTTCCTAATTCAAATAAAATAGCGATAAAACTCCGAATAAAATTATTATTTGATTTTAATATTAAATCTCCAATGTTTCTTTATTTTGGGAAAGTCATTTTATCCCCTCTCTTTTATTTTTATAAAAGAAATATTCGCAGATAAAATAATTAAAATCAAATGATCCTCTTTTCAAAATTTGAGAAAACTCAAATATGAAAATAACGAAATCCCCAACTCTCTCCGTGGGTCCTTGAGTTGCGTAGAATTTCTAGGGTCAAGCCAAAATGCAATAAAATATGATATGCAATGATGATCTAATATATAACATTCCAAATTGAAAATTTGGGATGTTACAGCTAACCATCATAATATCATCTTACAACAAATGGATGTGAAAAGTGCATTCCTCAATGGTAAGCTTGAGGAAGAAGTATATGTTGCTCAACCATCAGGTTTTGAGGATCCAAAATTTCTAGATCACTTCTACAGACTCAACAAGGCCCTCTATGGCCTCAAGCAAGCACCTCGGGCGTGGTATGACACACTGAAGGAATTCCTTATGAAGAAAGGTTTCAAACCCGGTTCACTTGACCCAACTCTTTTCACTAAATCATATGATGATGAATTATTCATGTGCCAAATATATGTTGATGATATTATCTTTGGCTATACTAACCAACAATACAGTGATGAATTTGCCTATATGATGAGTGAAGATATCAAATGTCTATGATGGGAGAATTGAAATTCTTCTTAGGTCTTCAGATTCGTCAACAATACAATGGCATATTCATATCTCAGGAGAAATACCTCAAGGATGTGTTGAGGAAATTCGGCTTGCAAGATTGTAAAGGTGTCAAAATTCCTATGCCCACAAATGGCCATCTAAAGGTATATCGCTCCATGATTGGCTCTTTATTGTACTTATGTGCATCTAGGCCGCATATTATGCTTAGTGTTTGCATGTGTGCCCGATTTCAAGCTATACCGAAGGAATCACACCATAAGGTTGTGAAGCATATTCTTTAATATCTAGCTCACACACCAACATTTGGATTATGGTATCCTAAGGGCTCTTCCTTTGATCTCATTGGATATTCAGACTCTGACTATGCTGGCGATCGAGTGGACCGCAAGTCAACGTCAGGCACATGTCATTTCCTCGGACGATCCTCGGTGTGTTGGTCCTCGAAGAAGCAGAACTGCGTATCACTCTCCACTACAGAAGCTGAGTACATTGCTGCTGGATCTTGCTGTGCTCAATTACTATGGATGAAGCAAACACTCAAGGATTACGACATCAACGTGAAGAATGTACCTCTCTACTGCGACAATGAGAGTGCTATCAAGATTGCTCACAACCCAGTTCAGCTGGCTGATATCTTCACAAAGCCCTTGGATGAGAAGAGATTTAGCAAGTTGCGGTGTGAGCTAAATATCCTAGAATCTTCGAATGTTCTTTGAAAAGGACACACATCCTAACACTTATGCTGACTTGATGACTTAGATGTGCAACACATGAAGTAAGGTTTTTCTTCAATCAATGAAGACTAACCCTCTAAGTGTGAAGAAATTAATGAAGAAATTGATGCTCATAACCCTACTAGAATTGTACGCGGTGTCTGAAATCATCTTTCTTATACGGTGGGTTACGCCACCAACGAAAAGCTGAAAATCTTCAACTTGAGTTTTCTTCATTTTTGAAATTCCTCAGTTTTTCAAATTCTTCAACTTTCCATTGTCTTCACTCTTTCCGTCATTGTTCTT
>NC_041383.1:118049498-118141378 GCF_002162155.2 Triticum dicoccoides
ATGAGTTCATGTCCTCTACAACAATCACTTATTGCTAATTCTTCAAGTTGACTTTTCTGCTAAGTGAATGTGATCGGACCCCTTCCCCCTCTATGCTAAACTCAACCAAGTCTATTCACAAATTCTTCATGTGCGTTCTATTTGAAACTCGTTCAAATTCTTCACTAAGTCCTTGTCAGCTGAAGAAATTGCGAACGACACTTTAAAATATTCTTATCTGAAATTTTCGGCTTTTGCCGCTCAAACCGTTACGCATTCCACGATATACTTATCTATTCGCCCACGATCTCACACGATCTCCACTTCTCAGTACGTGGGTGACACATGTTGCGCAAATGAGAAGGGTCAGGGGCACGTTCGTCCAAATTCTTCGGGCGAACAGTTATTCAGCTCTGCTATAAATACCCCTTCCCTTCCTCATTTCACTTTTACTCCGCTCGACCTCACTCCCTCGCTCGAGCTTCTCAAATGCTAGCACCGCCGCTAACTCTAGCATCGCCGGTGAGGAAGAGCTTCACTGCCTCGACCTCGTCGTCGTCGTACTCGCATCGGCCACGAAAATCTTCCCTCCGCCGCCGCCATAGATGTCTTCCTCCGCCAAGTTAGGGCGTGGAAGACCCGAGCCGACGAACTTCCTAATCTACTCTTACAGTTCGTCGTGTTCTAGTCAGGGTAATTAAAAGTTACTTTTACCACATTTATTCTACTGATGGTTTTCATCAAATCCTCAAAAGGTGTTTATTCTTAAAATTCCACACTTCAAACACCTTGCACAAAATCTTCAGTTCTTGATCTGTTTCTCTAAGTGATGTTTTTCTTCATGATTCCTCAATTGTGTGAATCTCACGATCCGCACAACTCTAGAACCAAAGACATAGAACGCTTAGTGAAATTCTTCAAGACACATCGGGTCAATTTCCTCAAACTTGTTCAATTTACAAAACCTTATGAGAACGCATATGACCTCTCCAAATTCTTCGCACCTATACTCTGTTCACAGGATACACATGTCTGCTGATGAATCACTAGGTTCTCATCAACTTAACTCATTTTCAGCATTCCTCGAAGAAAAGTTGCATACTTCTTCAGAGAACTCGATTGTGCAAATTCCTTAGCTGAAGAAAATGGCAGATGGAAAAAGGCCTCAGAAAGGAGGAAAGAAGCTTGAGGTCAATACTGCTTTTGAGATCCCTGTGGATATCTATGCAGGGTACTACACGCCTGATGAGGCAACTCACGGCAGGGAAACAAAGAATGAGCGCAAAGTGCGCATTCAAAGGATAGAAAGAAGATGGGCAAGAGAGTGGAGGGAGTACAGATATGTCACTCCCAAATACATGAAGAAATTCGCTCTCAACTCTCCATGCCTAAGACCTGCTCTGGCACCTGGCCAATTAGCTGATCCAACAAGCCTTAAATGTGGTGATGATTATGCTAATGAGTGGGCTAGGCGGCAATCTAAGCTGGCCAAGCAGGCCAAAGAAGCGGTGAAGAAATTCAATGAGATTCTGTTGCTGCCGCTGCTGCTGCTGAGGCTTCTTCAAGCAAGAAGGCTATGCCAAAGAAGCCAGGCAAGAAACCACCTTCCTCAGCAATTGCCTCACGGCCAAGTTCTTCTTCAATGCCATCACGGCCAATTTCCTCAGTGCCACCAAGGCAATTTCCTCAAGCTGCCCCAATTCCTCACACAGGTCAAATTCCTCGGGTATCAAAACCCTCAGCTCCCCCGGCAAAGTCCTCAGCACCTGTGCATCTCGCCACGTGCCAAAGGACCACTGGCATATCAATTGCCTCAGGAGCTTCAGCAAGTTCTTCAGCTCACCCTTCATCAACCGGTCCCACTCTGCTGAAGACCAAGGCCACTGCTGGACGAGGCGCTAGACCAAGTACTCACAAGAAGCAGGTGGTCTTTCAAACACCTTCTATTGATGAAGCTGATGATGATGAATTAGCTGATATCATCAAGGACAGACAACAGTGGGCCGCTAGAGCCAAAGGGAGTGTTGTGCCCCTTCTAATAGATCCGAAAAAATGATCGATTTCATCGACCTATGGCACAAGGATCCAAACACTCCTCTACCAGAGCTGAACCTCACACCTAGACAAAGTCACATGTTGACGGTGTTCATTACTGAAGAAAAATGGAAGTATGACCAAGCCCGAGTGGCTAAGAAAGCACAATACAAGAAGCAACACTATCTCAAGGACAATGTCCTAAGTCTTTCGCCTGAACAGCTCATTGCACTGCAAGCTGACATCAAGAAGCTCAGCAAAGAATTTGACGCCTACAAGGCTGAATGGCAGGGTGCCAAAGTCAGATTCGTTCAGTTGACGAAGAAATTCACCTCAAGTGTCACTGCCCCTGTGCACATTGACGTTACTCAGGCTGAAGCATCTGCTCAAGCCACTGAAGGAATTGCCAGCACCGCTGATGAAAATCAGGCTGCTGATGAAACTGCAAGCACCAGGGCTGCTGAAGAAATTCTAGCCACTGAAGAAACTGCCAGGGCAACCACTAGCGTTGTGCCTGAAGAACCTGCCAGGCCAGCTGAACTCTTAGTTGCTGCGCCTGAAGAAACTGCTCAGAACAGGCAAACTGCATCTGTTGGGCCTAAAGAAATTGATCCAACCCTCACTGCTCCGCCTGCACCAACACCAAACCCAGTTCTTCCTTCTGCTCCGGAAGTGAAGAAAACCAAAGCTGCGGAGCGTGCTGCTTTGAAAAGGAGGAAAGCATCAGCTGCGACAGAATCTTCATCCCCCAAGAAGGCGAAGATTTTGACAAGTTCAATGGACAATCCCATTGATGATGTTCCCCTTACAAGCATACCATCAAAGGAACTAGTTCCTTATGGTGAAGACTATCATATTCCTGAAGAATCTACTGAAGAAGATCCCTCTGCTGCTTCCACAGAGCAGATGGATGAGGAAATTGAAGTTGAGGCTTTCACTTCAACTCCTCAGGTATCATCGCCAACGCCTCAGTTCACAGCTAAAGAGGTCGGCGTTGAAGAAATGGAAGTGGATGAGGATGTGGACATTGGTTGCACCACTCCAGTGATGCATGATGATTTTTGGGATAGACAACACCCCAACAATCCTCTTTTCACACCAATCCAATAAATTCCTCAGTCCCCAGCTCCAACTGAAGTTCAAATGGGCTCTGAAGAAATTCATGCCACCCCTTCCATTCCTGAAGAGATTCCAGCCACTAGTGCTGATGAAAATGCTGAAGAAATGGAGGCCCAGGCTACTACTGAAGCAGAAGATATTCCTCAGCCTGCGGCTCCAGAAATTGACATACCAGAGGTTATTCTTCAGATTACTGACACTCCTCAGCCTCAGCCCAAGAATCCATTCTCCAAAACTCCGAAGTTCAAGGCTGATGCCTTCTTCAACGAGCATGTGTTCTTCACTGAATACAATCCCTATGACTCTGCTCGTATGCGAAAGAAGCATTTCTAGACAGCTAGCCAAGCCAACTTCCATTCTTCAGTGCTGTTCGACAAGGACAAAGTCTTCGATCATGCTCATATTCCTCATGTTGATATGGAATCACTGCCTTGCTTTGCGCCAGTCCTTGCTACCATTCATGATGTTGGTCTGCTAAATTTATGCACATATATCTGTGATTGGAATGAAGAACTCATTCTTCAATTTTATGCAACGCTGCACATCATAGGAAATGCTGAAGATGTGAACTCTTGGGTGTTGGACTGGATGACAGAGAACACTCACTATAAGGCACCAGCAACTGAATTGCTTCGTGCCATGCCTATCAGTCCTTCCCTAGAAGATGCGCGTTTGATCTACTCTAAAACTGAGCTGTCAGATCATTTCATGCAAGTGCTGATGAAGCCATTGAAGCCTGGACAAGCCTTAAGGACCAAATTCTTCGTGAAGGAATTGCAATATGTGCCAAGGACAGTCTATTGCATTCTGACGAAGACATTGAGTCCAATCAAAGGCCACGGCTCGAATGATGAAGAAGTCGTTGGCATCATGAAGAATCTGCTTTTCAATATCATGCACGGTATTCCCGTGAACTATCATGATTTCTTCATGAGGACTTTGGCGAACGTTGCAATGTCACCATTTGAGATGAAGCCTCACGCTCCCTGGATTATGAGATTCCTCAGATCAAGGTCTTCACTCAACTACAAAGCTGATACACTCAACCATGGCAGCTACTTGCCCCCCATTGAAGTCCTCAAACGGACATTTTCCTCCGCTGATGAAAAGGGCAAGGCCATTGCTGTTATAGATGAGGGCATTCGACCATTGGATGGACCGTTTCGCAAAGCTGCTTCATACTCCACCAATGATGATTCTGCCACTCATGATTCTGCCGCTAATGCATCCAAGAAAGTCCTCAGGCCACAGCTCCAAGGGTGATGACTGATCGTGAGCTTCTCCTCAGTCTTTATCAAAAGGTGGATCGCAATCGCAAATGGGTCAAACGTCAGTATGGTTCAATTCTTCACAACATGACTGCCACATATAATTCAGTGAAGAAGAACCATTACTACCTTAATGAAGTGTTTGATCACACCTGGGCTATATTGTCTCACCTCTACGGTGATGAGGATCTCAAGCAGATGGGCTTCAAGCAGGACTTCGGCTGGGCTAAGCCCCCACCAAAGAAATTCAAGAAAGTTGTTGTTCCTCCATTGGTGCCCAGTTCATATTCCTCATCCCACGACACTGATGAAAATGAAGATCTGGACAACATTGTGGTAGGCCCTACTCCAATAAACGACCCCAACAACGCTGACGCTCCTCCATCGACTTCGTGAAGAAATTCTTCAGGGGCGTTAGTCCTCATTTTTCGTCCCTTTTGGTCATTTGATGACAAAGGGGGAGAAATTTGAGTTAGTCTTCAAGCGGGTCTCTATATATGGGTGTTTTTTTGTTAAGTTGCAACTCTCGCTCTTCTGAAGCTTTTGTTGATTGAGTTGTAAACTTAAGTCCGATGGTGACCTGATACTCTTGCTCTGTTTTTCTGCATGCTATTTCCTCATTAATGTTATGCACGCATGTTGAATCACATCAGTCACCATATTTCATCATGCATTTCAAGTTCTTCATTTCATATGTTAAATGCGTGTATGAATTACAAGATATAGGGGGAGCTCTCCATGATTCTACTCTTCAAATGTGCATTGCTTCAAAAGCAAATTCCTCACTATGCACATCTTTAGGGGGAGTTCTTCTATATCTTGCAATCAAATTTCTCAAATATTGAGCACTTTCAATTCATATGTTTATCCCCGTTGAAAACCTAACCTATATTGTCATCAATCACCAAAAAGGGGGAGATTGTAAGTGCATCTAGTGCCCCTTAGTGATTTTGGTGTATTGAAGACTTATAGGTTAAGAGACTAATATGTTTGTGAGTGTACACAGGCTCTATAAGTCAATGAGGAGTTTGATATTTACAGTGAAAGTTGACCCCTAAAAATGAATGTCTTCGGCTGAAGACTTTGGTTCTCCTGAAGACTTTGAAAGTGAAGAAATTGGTGTGACCTTGAAGACTTCGATATTCATGCAAGGAATCTTAAGCGTGAAGACTTTTGTTTTCGTAGTTTCATTTTATTCTTCTTGAGTCATAGGAAACACCGTACTGTTAAAGGGGGTCGAGGTAATATTAAGGAAACAGATTTCCATGTGATGCACATCTCAAAATCCTACAGCTACCCAATCCTTCGAGTGAAGCCATTAGAAATCTCATATCAGTTCAGTCAATTTCTTCATTGACAGAGACGAAGATCTTCTGGTCTCTAAGGAATTTGTTCTGACTGAGGAGTTAGGAATTCACCAGTGCGAATTGCCTACATAGTGAGGAACATGATAGCCCTGAGGAATTCGAACTTCAAATCCGACCGTTGATGTGCTACACGCCAGCTGTCCAAAATATCCTATCACCTAACGGTCATATCAGACAAGGGCATTTATGTCTTATCATGTAGGGCTGCTCCCTAGGCTATAAATAGCCGCCCCCTACAATCACTAGTTGGTTGGCTGCTCCGAGAGAAACTGACACTTGTCATTTGAGAGCATCCCATTCCTTCGAGGACTTTGAGCGAAAATCATCAAGTGAGGAAAACCCAAATCCCAAACCCAAACCTACAAACCCCAAAGTGATTGAGCATCACTGAAGAGATTGTTCTTGTGTGGAACCGACGCTTGTTACCTTTGACGACTGTGTATCCTCCAGACGGTTAGGCGTCATGGTTTGACCATCCAAGAGGAATTGTGGATTGCCGAGTGACCAAGTCTGTGAAGGTTTGGAAGTCACCTGTGAAGACTTACCACTACTGTTGGGCGAGGTCTGTGTGATCTTAGCTCAAGGAGAATATGGTGAGGACTAGGTGTCCTGGACTGTGTGTTCAGGACTGGGTGTTCGGGACTGTGTGTCCTCGAGTTTAAATACTCAGCCGCTCCAACCAGATGTACAACTGTCACAGCAGTTGGAACTGGTCTACCAAATCATTGTCTTCACCAAGCCAACTGGTTCTATTTCCTCAACCCTTTAATTTCCTCAGTTATGTGTTGATGTACCTGATCATTACTGTTTGAATACTTTGACTGAAGAATTTCTTCAATTCCTCAATCCTATTTCTTCAGTCTGTTTGTCTTCATCCTGCCTATCATGTGTTTACGCTTTCTGTACTCAGTGTTTGTCTTTCATTTCATCATGATGACTATGTTGTTGCTCTGTCATGCTTATACCTGAGTACTTATTCCGCTGCAAGTAGTTCTTCACTTAGGAATTTCCTCACCCTGAAATTCCTCAGTGAAGAATTCATAAAAATCGCCTATTCACCCCCCTCTAGTCGACGTAACGCACTTTCAGTTTTCATTATATTGCTTGAGTTAATTCCTCTACGTCATGTCATCTTACTTAATGCGTTACTCTGTTCTTGATGAACTTAATACTGTAGATGCAGGCAGGAGTCGGTTGATGTGTTGAGTAATAGTAGTAGATGCAGAATTGTTTCGGTCTACTTGACACGGACGTGATCACTATGTTCATGATTATTGCCTTATATAGCGCCATAATTATGCACTCTTTTATCAATTGTTCGGCAGTAATTTGTTTGCCCACCATATTATTTGCTATCTTGAGAGAAGCCACTAGTGAAACCTATGGCCCCTGGGTCTCTTTTCCATCATATAAGTTCTATTTTCCATCATACTAGTTTCTGATTTACTATTTGCAATCTTTTACTTTTCGATCTATAAACAAAAAAACCAAAAATATTTACTTAACGTTTATCTATCTCTATCAGATCTCACTTTTGCAAGTAACCGTGAAGGGATTGACAACCCTTTTATCGCGTTGGGTGCAAGTTTGTTGATTGTTTGTGCAGGTATTCGATGACTTGTGCGTTGTCTTCTATTGTATTGATACCTTGGTTCCCAAACTGAGGAAAATACTTACTCTACTTTGCTGCATCACCCTTTTCTCTTCAAAAGAAAAACCAACGCAAACTCAAGAAGTAGCAGACGCTGACTATACTCTAAGCAATCGTATGATACCTTTTTTTAATGATGGTGCGGAACTCAAGAGCAGCAACATAACGTGTCATCGACACGTGCAAAATGGTGGATTCTACGTGTTCATTTTATATAGGGATTCATCTCCTCCGTCAAACATTGATAATTAAATGGTTATACCCCCAAGTATTAGAAATTGTATGTTTCTTGCTAAATTAAATCCCATGGTGAGATGTCCCGGCTTGAATCTCTAGTAGTCATATGTATATGTATGCGTATGTTCTATATCTAGTAGTCATATGGTATATGTATGAGCATGGTGTTGGGAACCACATATACACATATTTCGACCAGCGATTGGGTTAAAAAATCATGGAAAATGGTCAAATGGAGCGGGTATACGCAAAACCATTGGCATGCGAAGCAATTGTGAGGCATGCTATCAGCCGTAGGATTTAACCGATCCAACGGCCGACAACCTAAAGGCCCGCAGTCCCGATAAAACCAAGGGGGAGGAAGCACCCGACTAAACCCTAGCCGCCGTCCGTCCCCAACCTTCACCGCCGCTCCCCCTCAACCCTCCGCCCCCCAAACCCCGCCGCCGCCTCCGCCATGCGGCCGCTCGACGAGAAGGAGACCACGATGGTCTTCGAGAAGCTCTTCAAGTTCACCGGCCCCAACCTGAAGCACCTCCTGGAGCGGCCCTCCGTGGAGGGCCCCGACCCGGAGCCCGGCCGCTACTGCCTCCGCCTCCACAAGAACCGCGTCTTCTACGCCTCCGAGTCGCTCGTCCGCCGCGCCACCGCCGTCTCCCGCACGCGCCTCGCCGGGGTCGGCACGCCCATCGGCAAGTTCACCCACGGCGGCGCCTTCCACCTCACCGTCCACGCGCTCGACCTCCTCGCCGCCCACGCGCGCCGCCGCATCTGGCTCAAGCCCGACACGGAGCGCTCGTTCCTCTTCGGCAACTCCGTGCCCAAGTCCGCGCTCGCGCGCATCACCGAGAACACCAAGTCAGGCGATGGTGTTGTCGTCATGTCCATGGCCGACGTGCCGCTCGGGTTTGGGGTCGCCGCCAGGGGCGCGCAGGACTGCAGGAAGGCCGACACCAACGCCGTGGTGGTGCTCCACCAGTCCGACGCCGGCGAGTACCTCCGCAAGGAGGAGGAGCTCATGTGAGGTGAGGGTCGAGACTTGGTTGTTCTTGTGTTTACTGAGTGGACCATATGCGTGAATTTAGGGACCCAATGTCTTACTACTATCTTGTTCGAGAGTTCCTGCATGACATATGAATGTACTGGATGATTAATTGAGTATGAGATGAGGCGATTCCGAATTTTTGGTGATAATTGGTCTTTTTCCTCACACGTGAATGCACTATTGGGTATTTTTGGTTCACATTACTTACTGAATTGTGTGGAATGAATCAAGCAAAGCAGTTCGTGGTATTGAATTGTTCCATTGGGTTATCAGTTGTCAGACAGGTCCTGGTTATGTGTGCTAATAAACCATAGAACTGATTTGTACATAGATGAATTGGTTAATTGTAGAAGTAGGTCGCATCACATAGTCTAATAGAACAACATAAATAGCCACTGCGATCTTCAGTTTACCTGGACTATGAAATCAGGACAGGAATGCTTTTGTTCCCACCTCTGGTGCACACACTCTTTTGTTTCTTGGGGCTCTCTGTAATAGTGCTGTGCAAACTACTCCAGAAGTAGATGTTTTCACATGAGATTAGTGAGCCTTCAGATGTACATAATGTTGTCAGAAGTTAGAATGCCCTTAAACAATAACTGCCCTGATTATTTGTTGTCGTGACTGGTAAAAACATAAAGCAAAACATGAGCTATGTGCTGTTTGGACAGAAAAGTGGCGCTTTTCCATCATGAACTTAAAACGCTTAGTATACTGGACTAAGATTGTGTTACAGGTTTAATTCTGATTTATACTTGACTAAGATTGGTTTATCATTTCCCTGTAACTGTGGCATGCGGTTGCTGTTAGATTGGAGTCCTGCTTCTGCTGTTGCAGTAGTATTGGTACTCGAGCTGAAAATAAACTGCATACCTGCTTTTTGCTTTGTCCATGCCATTTGATTGTTAGATGAGACCATCCTGTGACAATCAACACCACCTTCGCTTAGTCCTGCAGTCTAGATATTTGTTTCATGTCCTGAGCACGTCATTTGTATGACACACTTGGTTTGCTCCATATGGTTCTGATTTACAGCATTTGTGCTTGCAGGTGATGTGTGGCCGGTGCTGAAAGATGTGTTCCCTCCATGGTTGTGATCACCGATCATCTGTGCTTGCAATCAGTGTGCAGTTCGTTGACCATTCTGTATTCTGTAGTTTTCATACGGGGCAAGGAAAAGCGGATGCCTGATCTATCGAGTGTCGTAGTAGAGTAGTTTTATTTTGAGGTAGTTGTGAACTTCTGATGGCTATAAATTTTGTCACGCTGTAGCTTATCAGTAAGCTACTGCATTTGTATCGTGTGAACTGTGAACTAAAGATAATGATACATTTCCTCTTGGAGCCCTATTTTTTTTTTCATGTTTGATCGACAAATTACTTACCAGCAAGCTAACCTGCTCATGAATCATTTTTGGTTTACTTTTTATGGGGTGATATGGCTCGCCATTGCCAGGACAAAACAGATGATTGGATACATTGCCAGGAGATTTGATCTTCACTGATAAAACAAGCAATTAAAATTCCAAAGTTTGGTTAGATTAACTTTTAAGAAGGATGAACAAACAAAAATATATGATTACAAACAAAACAGATGAGTGGATACATTGTCAGCAAATTTGATCTTCAGTGATATGAAACATACAATTAGAATTCCAAGGTCAGGTTTGCAAAAGGAGATTAACTTTTGTTCTTCAATAAGAACGAACAAAAAAATATATGTTGGAGGAGAAAAATTGCGCATCCAGGGAATCGAACCCTGGTCAGTACCGTGGGAGGGTACTATGATACCACTACACCAGATGCACTTGGTTGTGCTACCACCCTTGATTAAGCTTAATACACTTGAGTACTCGAAAATCCAGTGCACAACTGTGGTTCCATGGAAAAAATAGAAAAAAAAAACTGTCCTATATGGTTCATCTTTTTTTTTTGCGGGGGCTATATGGTTCATCTTTATCTAAAAGATTCTAATTAGTGGTCGGAGATATGAAAGGTTTCACTACATGCCTTTAGAAACGTCACATGTAATTTTGAATAGAGCTAGTAGTATGTACAAATAGCAAATGAGCTGTTTCGCGAGAGCTCCCAGGGTTAAAAATCTAGTGATGCAGTCAGGTCAAGGCCAAGGCCAAGGAGATCCTGCCACGTGTCGCATGGGCCCCATCCCATGAGGATAATGGGAGCCACCGTGGCGCCAAGGCCAGCCAATGGAATGGAAGCAAGCCTCACCCTATCCACACGCCCACCGCAGCGCCGTTTTCCCTCCACAACGTCCTCCGCGATCAAAAACAAAACCATCACCACACCCTCCTCTCCCTGAGACCAACCGAACTCTCACACACACGCCACCAAATTCATCAAGAAACCTCGAGAGGATCATGGCCGGCGTGAACACCAGTGTGGTCGGCCTCAAGCCCGCCGCGGCGGTGCCACAGTCCGCGTCGCCGGCGGCGGCAAAGCGCGTGCAGGTCGCCCCGGCCAAGGACCGGCGGTCGGCGCTTCTCGGCCTGGCGGCCGTCTTCGCCGTCACGGCCGCCACCGCCGGGTCGGCCAGGGCAAGCGTCTTCGACGAGTACCTCGAGAAGAGCAAGCTCAACAAGGTCCGTTCTGTTTCCTTCCTTCCCTGTCACCGTCGGTCAGTTTGTTGCTCATTTCTCAATGGAGTTTGACGATCTTTTTTTGGTGGTTTCTGCGTGTGATCAGGAGCTGAACGACAAGAAGAGGGCGGCGACGAGCGGCGCCAACTTCGCGCGCGCCTACACCGTCCAGTTCGGCAGCTGCAAGTTCCCCTACAACTTCACCGGCTGCCAGGACCTCGCCAAGCAGAAGGTAGCTCTCCTGTTTAATTAATTATTCTCCATGACCGGATGAACTCTGAGCTCTGGCTGGCTGACGATCATGTCTTCTTGCGTGGCTGCAGAAAGTCCCGTTCATCACCGACGACCTCGAGATCGAGTGCGAGGGGAAGGAGAAGTTCAAGTGCGGATCCAACGTCTTCTGGAAATGGTGAAGCGGATCGATCTGCCAGGCAATATGGCGAGTGCTGATGTACGTCAGCGCACCGCGTGTACCTAGATGTCCAAGCTGCACAAGTGTTTCGACTGTGAAGTTATCGTCGCTGTAATTTTATCATCAAGTGGAATTCTGTAATCTTATCAGGCTTGTCACATCCAGAACACAAACATTCATCAGTTAGAATCTTTCAACCCCTCAAAAAAAAAAAGAATTTTTCAACCAAAGCTGCTTAGGCAAATTCGGGATCAGTTGGGAAAAACACACACCAGCGAAAAAAAGTTGCGCATCCAGGGAATCGAACCCTGGTCAGTACCGTGGGAGGGTACTATGATACCACTACACCAGATGCGCTTGTCTGCCATTTAACCTTGATAAGCACTAATATACAAACGCAATTCCAAATTTCAGTACACAACTTGAACATATCTGTCCTATTGTTCAAACTTATCTAGATAGTCCATTAGCAATCTATATTAATTAGTGGTCGAAAGATATGTAAGTTAGCCTACAGGCTTTGTAGAAACTTCATCTAATTTAGAATGAAGCTACCCGCAAAATAGTAATAATATAGTGGAGCTAGTATAGCAAATGAGCTGTTGCGCGAGAACACCAGCGTAGCTAGTCAAATCTGATAGGAGGTGTTTTTTCCTTTTCGAGATAAGTCAATAGGATGTGGTGTTTCGGACTTCAATCGTCCATGAGCAAAAATGAGTGAGTCTACTACATGCAGGGAAACGTTCTTACGAATGAAACTTAATGTGTGACGGGAAAACACGCAAGTAAAAATCAGGGGCTCCACGATAAGTAATTGGAGGGATCAGGGGGGAAGAAGAACATGAAATGCTATTTATAGCCTACCGTGGACTGTTAGTTAGCCCTCGCCCAGACGGAGAATATCCGGTGCACCGAACTCCCATAGCATGTTTTAATTTTTTTGAAAATTAGGACAAACATTTATCACACTGACACAACATCAATTTATGTTGTCAAAAAAATAAATCAAATCGAAATGTGAAACATAGCTCGTAAAACAAAAATGACAAAATTCACACTCAATAGTAAATAACATAAATTGGGCTTTATATTAGGCCCATTACCATATTGATGTCAAAATTGTCATTTTTGCATCTCGAGCAATCTTTCGAATTTTCATATGAAATTTTATGACAACATATATTTATGTCGTGCCAATGTGCAAGATTGTTTTTCAAATGTTTTTAAACAATTTGAAATATGCCATGGCATCTGATGAACATGTAGCACCACAAGGATGGGTGCACCGGATACATTCACCTCGCCCACAGGGCGATGAACGCGGACCGACCTTGTAGCTACACAATCAGGAACAATTGCCACATTTTTTTCGTTTGGTTTTCAGTCCACTTTTAGTCATTCATCTGCTTTTTTATTGGTTTATTTATTTTCCATTTTATTTTTGTCGTTTTCCCTTTCTTTCATTTTACTTTATTTCTGTTTAGTTACATGAATATTTTGTAAAATACATTGAACAAAATTGTACTTATATAAATATTTACAATTCCCTTAAGTTGTTTTATTTTAAGTACAACATCAATTTTCTTTCTTCTTTCTTCTATTTTTTACTTCATTGTTCTACTTATTGTTTCCTTTTTGTTGATTTTTTTATTATGGTCCTTATTTGTTAATCATGTATTTAAGAAAAAATGCATTGCCTTTGCCAAAATTATTGGTCATGTTTTGAAAATTGTTCATTATGTAGTTTCAAAATGGCCATCATGTTTAGAAAAGTAGTCACAATGTTTGTAACAAATATTCATCGTGAGTGCTCATGTCATACTTAGAATTACATTCAACGTGTATTTAATAATTGGACTTATCATTCTACAAAAGGGCCATTTTGCTCATCGCATATTTCAAAACAAGTATGACATGTATGTAAAAGCAAGTATTAGACATGTTTATAAAATGCTCATTGCATGCATTAAAAATGGTCACCCGTTTAAACAATTGCAAATGATGATTTTTGAAAGGTACATCGTCCATTTTTTCAATGTTGATAGATTTTTTTTGAAATCATATCATTTGTGTATTGAATAAAGTTCATCATCTTTAAGAGAAGGATTACTATGTCTTTAAAATATTATCTTAATGAAAACAAATAAATCCATCATTTACTTTCAAAAATCTTTGTTGTGTATTTACAAATTATTCATCGTGTTTTTAAAAATTACTCTGTATTTCGCCAAAATATTCATTGTTTATTTCTAAGCCTAATAATGTGAACACTCTTTTATCTAACCGAACATTTTCAAAAAAATATGGTGCACTGTTTTAATTAGATGATAATTTCAAAATACACACTAACATTTTTCGGAAACACCATGTTTTCTTAACATTGTTGTTTTTTCATTACTGTCCCCCGTTATCTTTCCATCTTTTCTTTCTGGGGATTTTCCCGATATTTATTGTTCTTTCTTCCTTTATTTTTCCCACCTCTGTTTTTTCTCCTTCATTTAATTTTTCTTTGTTTTCCTATTTTATTCTAGTTACATGACTTTTCTTTACCAAAATATCTCTAACATATTTTTTATTATATTGATGTTTCCAAAAAATAATTCACTTTTAAATTTGAAGTATATGATCCTATTTGTTTTTTAACTTTTGTTTTCTGATTTCATTTTTCTTTGTTGTTTCTTATTTTATTTTCTTCCGATTCTTATTTTTCTTCAATAGTGCTTTTCAAAATAAACTTTTATGTTTTTTTAGAATTCTCAATTGTGCATTTCGGAAAATGCTCATCGTCTACTCAAAATGGTCATCATATTTTAAAAATGTTTATCTTTTTCTAAGAAAGGCATCACATACTTCAGAAGATCTCAACATGTATTTCATAAATGTCCATCATGATTTTGAAAAAAGTTCATCTTGTATTTTAACACAATTTCACCTTGCTTAAAGAAAATGTTCATCATATGCTTTCAAAATATTATCATTTTTGTGAGAATTGATTGTATTTCAGGAAAAAGGTTTTTGTACATTATTTTAAAATGCATGGAAACAATAGTTTATTCACCCAGACATCAGTTAAACACATACCATTTTCTGATCAAATGACCATTTTTAAATACATGAAGAATAATTAAAAACACGTGATGGAAAATACCTGGATATTTAATGGTAGTCCAAGGACGTATTAGTAGACCATTTCTAGAATTAAAGAATGTTGAAAACAAGTGTGTGAAGATTAATTGGAAGGAATAAAACTGCGCCGCTTGTTTTTTTTTCAGGGGCCCGTTTGCTTTTTATTGTCGTTCCTGCGCTAGAATGCCTCTGGCTACTTGAATTCAATCTGGAAAGAAGTCTGGAAGTTAAGAATTCCAGGGAAGGTTAAAATATTTGCATGGAAAGTGTTGCATGGGGTTTTACCATGTTATGGGGTCCTTTCAGGAAGGCACATACGTACACCTATTCAATGCCTGATCTGCTCCTTGGGACCTGAGGACATACAACACTGCCTCTTCAAGTGTGCCAGAGTAAAAGATGTATGGAAGGATTTGGGACTTTATGATGATGTGCAAAAGGCGGTTATGCAAGATAGGTCAAGATTAGTTACACTTGAAATTTTAGCTAAAATGCAATCAGTCACCGGGGACTTGCCATCTGCTGAACTGGCGCTACTTGCTGCATGGTTTCTTTGGTGGCAACAGCGACAATTGGTGAGGGGAGAATCTGTGCAAAATGCAGAGCGATCTGCCATCTCCATCAAAGTTCTGTTGACAAATTTTATGCGAGCTGCTAACTCAAAGTCTCCAAAATGTAAACTCGGTCAGATTTGGAAGAAGCCATCCAAAGGATTCGTTAAAATAAATGTTGGTGCTTCATTCGTCGATGAAACATTGTCAGGAGCTTCTGGCGCAGTGGCCCAAGATGAGAATGGAAATTTTATTGCGGCTGCCTCATGGCTCATGCCTCACGTTCCTAATGTAGACTCAGCGGAAATGACTGTGATCAAAAATGGATTCTATTTGGCGGCGAGCATTGGCTATAGCAAGCTGATAGTTGAATCCGATAGCCCTTTTGCTGTTGATGCCATGAAAGGTGAGAACGATTATGCAGGACCTTCCATTCTAGTGATGATGGAGAGTAAACAACTGATGAAGGAATTTGGCCAACTTAATTTCTCACATTGTTTTAGAGAGGCCAATGAGGTGGCGAATACTATAGCAAAATATGCTTTTAGCTCCAGTACCTCTTGTGTTTGGGATGCTATCCCTGACTTTATTTCTTCTTCCCTTGTAAACGATCTTTCCATTATTTGAGGAATAAAGTCTCTTGATATCAAAAAAAAATACTGACCCTGACCCAAATGGAGCACTACACATGAGTCGCGCTGCTGCGTACCACTATAGGGGACCACGGCCACTATATCTCTCTTTTTTTCGGGGAAAAAGAGAGTTTCATTCTCTAATGATAGGTTTACAATCTCGAGCCACCAAGTCCTCACAACACGGAGGACTCAAATTCAACCATACAGCAGTACAAGCCTCGGTACGGCTATAAAAAACGAGTTGATGTGCTACCCTATTTTGATCCCTAGTAATCTTAAGAGGAACAAACTCTCGATCAACCATAAGAGCTTTAATCTCAGCATCTAAGTGATCATAGGCCGATCTGACCAAAGTGTTTCCTCCAAGAGTGGCTAGGGCATTTATAGAATCTGATTGGACAATGACGGGCCGGCTTGTCCGAGTGCTGAATAGCCAAGGCCATACCTTGCATCAATGCATGGATCTCTGCTTCTAAGGCACCATTACAGTTGAAGATATATCTGTAGGCAGCGAAGATCAACTTACCATTCTCACTCCGAAGTACCATCCCAGCGGACGTGCACCCGTCATGAATCGAGAAGGATCCGTCCACAGAAAGCGCCACCCATCCTATCAGTGGCGGAGGCCAATTCTTGACAGGAGTATGGCAGGTATTGTTCTTACAAGTCTGGCTGCACACATCAGACACCATCTTTCCCTTTATAATCTCCTCCATGCTATACTTCTTGACAAGATTCAAAGATCTATAATAGTTGTCCACATAATCAACTGTTGCCTGCACTGAGCACTCACCCTTCCCATGCGTTCTGTCATTGCGTAGCTGCCAAATCCGCCATATCTTCTATATCTAAATAGCTAGTCCTCACTACTAGATTTCTCTACACATGTGTGCTTCCACATCATCTCAATTATTTACAGCCTTCCGATCAAAATTGTGTGTGGCATCAAGGAGTCATGCATGTCTTTTTTTCTCAACGCATGCATGCATTTTTTCATATCAACTCAAACAACGCCACTTCATCAATCATGTCTTCTTTTTGTGGGGATTTTTTTCTCTTTTATACATCATTTTGTCACACACACTTCTTTTATGTTTTATCATTTTAAATATGTAAAACTCTTACATTTGTTTTCATTGGTTTTAAGCACTAATTTATGCATTGGTTTTAACACGGTTCCCGCAGCAACGCGCGGGGCATCATCTAGTAGTCATAATTACAAGGTCCCTTACATGTTCTGACATTTTGCCAAAAGCTGGAGCACCCAATCCTTTCCTGTGTCCACTAGCATAGAGTCATCAGGTAAAGGCCAAACCTTACGTACACCTTCCCATACACACCGAGCATGCCTGCATACAATAAGCGCATGAAAACTCCACACAGGTACTAACACCTGGGATATTGCGCTTACTCTTGGCCAGGTTAGTGGCTAGTGACCCTGTTCCTGTACGCCACGCCATGATCCTCATCTTAAGCGAGACATTAGTTTCCATATAGAGCTCCATATGGTTCGGCTGCCATTTGGGCTGGCACTAGACGCCCCACCAGCGAAAGCCTCGTCATGAGCTTCTGTTGCTAATTTATACGCCGACTTCACCGTGAACGTACCACGTGCCTCAGGAAACCATCCAATGAAATCACTGCTGTTGCGAGGGGAAGTGCGAATTTTAACAATCTCCACAATATCCATCGGCCAAAAATGTTCCTCAAGACGTTCCATGATCTGAAACTCTATTAAAACGACAACTCCGCTTAGGAGTAATCGGTCTGAAATCACCTTGCCGGGGAATCCATGGATCCCTCCACGTTCTGACTGATGCTCCATCCCCTATCCTCCAGATATAACCTCTCTTCACAAGATCAAGTCCATACAATATGCCCTTCCAAACAGTCGAAGAATGTCCACTGAAAACAGTATCCAGTAGACTGCCACTTGGAAAATACTTTGACTTCAGTAGACAAGCGCATAAGCTGTCAGGGGTTTAAATTAATCTCCAGGCCTGCTTTGCTAGCAAGGCTTGGTTGAAAGCACGCATGTCCCTGAACCCCATACCCCCCTTGCACTTGGGGAGTCTCAACTTATCCCAACTCAACCATGCCAATTTCCTTTTGCCCTCCCCACCAGTACTGCCTCATCATCTTGGTGAGTTCATCACAAACCGACATAGGTAATCGGAAGACACTCATAATATAAGTGGGTATCGCTTGAGCTACTGCTTTGATCAAAATCTCCTTGTTACCTATAGACATAAACTGCTCACTCCAGTCAACTAGCCTCTTACGAATTCTTTCCTGTGTAGTCTCAAACCTACCTTTGTGCATTCTTCCTTCTGGTACAGGCAACCCAAGGTATTTAGGTTCAAAGACTTCACTTGTAACATCCAAGATCTTCTTCACTTAATTAGGAGGATACCACTTCATTACAATTACTAGAGAAAAGAATGGAACACTTTTGATGGGTTTATAAGTTGACCCGTCGCCCTCGCATAAGTGCTCAACAAACCTTTCACCATAGTAGCTTGTTGTTCTGTGGCTTGAAAGAACAGTAATGAATCGTCCGCAAATAATAAGTGCGAAATCGCTGGTGCACGCCGGCAGATTTTAACTCCTTCCAAACCCTCCTCTGAAACAGCTTTGTTCACCAACCGAGATAACGCATCAACAACAAAGAGAAACAGAAATGGGGACAAAGGATCACCTTGTTTGAGGCCACGGGATGGGTTAAAAGCCTCTAAAAGTTTTCCATTTAATTTTACAGAATACTTCACGGAAGACACACAAGCCATGATCCAAGAAATCCACCTCTGAGAAAAACCCCATTTGCCTAGGGCCTTCTCAAGGAAAATCCAGCCCACCCCGTCATATGCTTTGGACAGGTCCAATTTATATGCGCAACATGCCGGTGAATTAGCTCCAACTGACTGAATATAATCAATACACTCGAATGCAATGATGGAGTTGTCCGTGATTAGCCTCCCAGGAATAAAAGCACTTTGGTTCTCCAAAATTAAAGCAGAAAGAATAGGGCGCAAACGGTTAACCAAGCACTTGGAGACTATCTTATAAATAACATTACACAAGCTAATCGGTCGAAAATCCTTGAGTTCTTTTGGGAATTGAACTTTGGGGATTAAAACAATTGCGGTGTCATTTACTCCTTCCGGCATCACCCCCATTAAGAAGAAATCCATCACTGCTGCAATTATTTCGCCTTTCACAACTGCCCAATTACGTTGGTAAAAGCGAGCGGGAAAACCATCCTTACCAGGAGCCTTTAAAGGACCGATCTGGAACAGTGCATCTGAAATTTCCTTCTCGAAAAACGGAGCACACAACATATTATTCATCTCTGTTGTTACCTTCTCTTCTATACAATCAAGCACTACATCAGGAGTTAGAGTAGGGTCCTTCGTAAACACTTCCTGAAAATAGGAACGTGTCATCAATTCCATCTCGGAGGGAGCATTGCACCACGTGCCATCCGTTTTGGCAGCCCCTAATTATGATTTCGTCTAGCCCTCCAAACGGCCCTTCGATGCAAGTACTCCGTGTTCCTCTCCCCTTCCTTCAACCAAGTTATTCGTGAACGTTGCAACCATAGCATTTCCTCCCTGTAGCTGTAGAGTAGCTCATCCAGTTCCTTCATCTTCTGCTTTAGCAAAGACCGGGCAGAATTACTTCCCTGTAGGTCCAATAGTTCAGACCGCAGTCTTTCAATATCTCGCAAAACATGCCCAAAATTCATTCTGCTCCATTCCCTTAACTTCCTCAACAATTCCTTCTGCGACGTGGCCACCGATCCCAAATTACCAAGAGGTCGGTTCCTTTCCCATTCGTTTGCTATAATTTCCGGCAGGGTAGGATCCCTTTCCCACATAATTTCGTATCTAGCAGTCCCTCTCCACTTGTGATCCACATCCATCAGAACCATCTCAATGATTATTGGGCAATGGTCTGAGCAAGAAGACACCAGGTGTAACACTTTCGCTGACGGAAACAGATCCCGCCTGTTTTCATCCGCACACACCCGATCCAAACGTACACACACATTACTGTTGCCGAGGTGCCCATTATCATATGTGAAGGGCATTCCCAAAAACCCTAAGTCCTCAACTCGCAAAGTAGAAGACAATCACGAAACGCCGCCATTTGAGACTCTGATCTGAGAGTTTTGGACATGTGCTCATGCTGCCATAGGGCTTCATTAAAGTCTCCACAAACGAGCCACGTGTCCTGTAAGATTGCTTTCGAACGAGTAAGATGATCCCACATGAGGCCACTATATCTCTCTTATAGCGAGTCATACAGAGACCTCCTCAACGTTGCTCTCAACGTTGGTTTATGCTACCGGCGCCTGAAGGAGATGCCTAGCGAGATGGCCCAGCAAAACCTTCGCTCGATCGAACACAACCTCACGCAAAGCAGTCGTACAGTCGTTTTGTCTTCCGCTCTAGTTTTTTCTTGCATTCCATTTCTTCTGCTCCGTGCACTCTTATTTTACTTAAAAAATATGTAAAATAAAAAAAAATGAATTAGAAATAATATTATTCATGAACTTGATTTTTATAATGGATTTTGATAAAAGTTTGCAAGTTTGATAAAAACTTCAAGTCTTGGAAAAGTTTGTAATCTGAAAATTGTATACAATCATGAATTAGAAAAATATTCCAAAGGAGTTGGAAAATTCGCAAATTTTGGATAAACTTCAGGAATTTGTGAGAAGTTTAGGAATATGAAAAAGGTCACAGAAATTTGAAAAGGTTCACAGAATTTGACACAAAAACTTTACGACTCAAAAAAAGTTGCCAATTTGAAAACTTCACAAAATGAGAAAAAAAATCATGAATTTGGAAAACATTCACAAAAATATTTGAACAAATTTCATGAAATTTGGATAATGTTTATAAATTTGAGAAAAGTTACGGATTTGGAAAAAGTCAATAAAAAGTTGCAAAAAGAAAAACAAATTTGGAAAACGCTAAAAAAGTAGTGGAAAAAGTTCACGGATTCTATAAAAAAGGAAAAATAAAAATAAAACCAAAAAAATAACGAAAAGTGATTAAAAAACCCCAGCAAAAACTCATGCTGGGAAAACTAGAAAGAAGAAAGCAAAAAAAACAAAACTTAAAAATCCTGCAGAATCTAGAACGTTGAAAATAAGCTACTTGAGCCGGCTCATATATGAACTAGTGAACTTGCCAAATGGGGTATAACCAATGTTTAAGGCCCTATAATACACACCAGCAGTGATTCTAAAAAGAGTGAACGGACACTTTTTTTCTTTCGTTTTTGCTATTTTTCTTTATTTTTTCATCTATTTCTTTGTTTGTTTCTTGGTTTCACTGAAAAGTTTTTTTCCCTTTTCTTTGACTTTATTGTTTCTTTCTCAGTTTTCTTATTTTCTTTGTCTCCTTTTCCTTCTTGGAGTGGTTTTCTCCATTCTTTATTATCTTTTTGTTTATTACTTTGGTTTTGTTTGTTTTTAACCTATTTTCTTACTGTCTTCTCAAAACATGTCTAATTTTTTATTACACATTAAACATTTTTTGTGTACGTCAAGAACATTTTAAGTACATGTGTAAAATTTTCAAATACATGATTAAAATCTTTTGATGTCTACTGTTTTCATACACATTATAGATTTTTGGATAATATATAAAAGGTTTTCTATACAAGTTTAAAAATTTTCATACACATATCTATCATTTTTTTGTCAAATATATGTTTTGATGTCTATTATTTTCATATGAATTGAGTTGGTAGACATCAAACCAATCTTATACATGTTTAACATTTTTCTCATATAAACCTGTATTTTCATACAGGTTTCAAAAATTTATATCTATGGTTAAAATATTTTCATAATGTATTTTTTGATATCCATTGTTTTCATATAGAATGTACATTTTTGTTATACATCTAAAAAAAATTAGAATACAGATTTAGCATTTTCTGAATATATGATTAACATTTTTTGGAATATGTGTTTTGATGTCTATTGTTTTCGTACACATTGTATATTTTTTATATGCATCTAGAACATTTTTTTACAAGATAAACATTTCTCATATAAATGATTAATATTTTATCAAATATATGTTTTTAATGTGTATTTCTTTCATACACATAATACGTTTCTTAATATACATCTGAAATATATTATGTCTATTATTTTCAAACACATAGTTTATTTTTGGTATACACCTAAAACATTTTTTATACATGTATCAGTATTCTTGTAAGATAGAAAAAATATTTTAAAAAATGTTAATATAAAAGGTTGTTTTCTGAACTTTAAAACAATTCTATGAAACTACCAAGATTTTTTAAAAGTTATGAGTAAAAGTTTTTAACACCGTGTTAACAATTTTCAAATTCTCGGTTTTAATTTTTTAAGTAAATTATGTTTCACAATAAATGTATTGAAAATATATTAAAAATAGAAACAAAAGAAAAAAATTGAAATGAAATAATAAGAAATGTAAAAAATGAACTAACGTGAAAATTGGGCTGGTCCATTATTTGCAGGTGGGAGGGCGCTTCTTCAACAATACCTTCTTCATTCTCGCTATAAGCGAATCTAACACCCATGGAGTCTTCAGCGATACCTTCAAAGGAATATGTATTTGACATTTATAAGAAAAGCAGTAGCAATAAACTGAACGATCATATGCTAAGCTAAAGGGTGGGTCTTGTCCATCACATCATTCTGCTAATGATGTAATTCCGTTATCAAATGACAACACATGTCTATGGTTAGGAAACCTTAATCATCTTTTGATCAACGAACTAGTCTAGTAAAGGCATACTAGGGACACGGTATTTGTTTATGTATCCACACATGTATTTAAGTTTCTGGTCAATGCAATTCTAGTAAAATAAACTTTTATCATGATTAAGGAAATAAAATAATAACCACTTTATTATTGCCTTTAGGGCATATTTCCAACAGTCTTCCATTTGCACTAGAGTCAATAATATAGATTACATAGTAATGAATCTAACACCCATGGAGTCTTGGTGCTGATCATGCCCGCGGAAGAGGTTTAGTCAACGTGTGTGCCACATTCAGATCCGTATGTATTTTGCAAATTTCTATGTCTCTATCATTAGCCTTCGGATATGAACTCCTTCATCTAGACTCCTTCATGCGCTACTTCCGAAGCAGCTATGTACTCCGCTTCACAGGTAAATCCCGCCACAACGCTCTGCTTGAAACTGCACCAACTAACAGCTCCACCATTCAATATAAATACGTATCCGGTTTGTGACTTAAGAGTCATCCGGATCTGTGTCGAAGCTAGCATCGACGTAACCCCTTACGACGAGCTCTTCGTCTCCTCCATAAATGAGAAACATATCCTTGGTCCTTTCTAGGTACTTCAGGATATTCTTGACCGCTGTCCAGTGATCCACTCCTAGATTACTTTGGTACCTCCCTTCCAAACTTATGGCAAGTCACACACAAGGTCTGGTACACAACATGGCATACATAATAGAACCTATGGCTGAGGCATAGGGAATGACTTTCATTTTCTCTCTATCTTTTGCCGTGGTCGGACTTTGAGTCTGACTCAATTTCACACCTTGCAACATAGGCAAGAACCCTTTCTTTGACTGGTCCATTTTGAACTTCTTTAGAACTTTGTCAAGGTATGTGCTTTATGAAAGTCCTATTAAGCATCTCGATCTATCCCTAAAAATCTTGATGCCCAATATATAAGCAGCTTCATCGAGGTCTTCCATTGAAAAATTCTTATTCAAGTATCCTTTTATGCTATCCAGAAATTCTATATCATTTCCAGTCAGTAATATGTCATCCACATATAACACCAGAAATGCTATAGAGTTCCCACTCACTTTCTTGTAAATACAGACTTCTCCGTAAGTCTGTATAAAACCATATGCTTTGATTACATTATCAAAGCGTATATTCCAACTCCGAGATGCTTGCACCAGTCCATAAATAGAGCGCTGGAGCTTGCACACTTTGTTAGCACCTTTAGGATCGACAAAACCTTCTGGTTGCCTCATATACAACTCTTCTTTAAGAAATCCGTTAAGGAATGAAGTTTTGACGTCCATTTGCCAAATTTAATAATCATAAAATGCAGCAATCACTAACATGATCCAGACAGACTTAAGCATCGCTACGGGTGAGAAAGTCTCATCGTAGTCAACCCCTTGAACTTGTCGAAAACCTTTTGCGACAAGTCGAGCTTTGTAGACAGTGATATTACCATCATCTTCCATCTTCTTCTTGAAGATCCATTTATTCTCATGGCTTGCTGATCATCGGGGAAGTCCACCAAAGTCCATACTTTGTTCTCATACATGGATCCTATCTCAGATTTCATGACCTCAAGCCATTTGTCGGAATCTGGGCTCATCATAGCTTCTTCATAGTTTGTAGGTTCGCTGTTGTCTAACAACATGACTTCCAGGACAGGATTACCGTACCACTCTGGTGCGGTGCATGTTCTTTTCGACCTACGAGAGGCTAGGAATAACTTGATCTAAAGTTTCATGATCATCATCATTAGCTTCCTCTCTAGTTGGTGTAGGCATCACGGGAACTGTTTACTCTGATGTACTACTTTCCAATTCAAGAGAAGGTACAACTACCTCATCGAGTTCTACTTTTCTCCCACTCACTTCTTTCGAGAGAAACTCCTTGTCTTGAAATGACCCATTCTTAGCAATAAAGATCTTGCCTTCAGATCTGTGATAGAAGGTGTACCCAATAGTTTCTTTTGGGTATCCTATGAAGACACACTTCTTCGATTTGGCTTCGAGCTTACCAGGTTGTAGCCTTTTGACATAAGCGATGCATCCCCAAATTTTAAGAAATGATAGCTCAGGTTTCTTGCCAATCAATAGTTCATAAGGTGTTGTCTCAACGGATTTAGACGACGCCCTATTTAACGTGAATGCGGCTGTCTCTAATGCATAACCCCAAAATGATAAAGGCAAATCGGTAAGATACATCATAGAATGCACCATATCTAATAAAGTATGGTAACGACTTTCGGACACACCATTACGCTGTGATATTCCAGGTGGCGTGAGTTGTGAAACAATTCCATATTGTTTTAAATGAAAGCCAAACTCGTAGCTAAAATATTCGCCTCCACGATCAGATCATAGAAACTTTATTTTCTTGTTATGATGATTCTCCACTTCACTCTAAAATTCTTTGAACTTTTCAAATGTTTCAGACTTGTGTTTCATCAAGTAGATATAGCCATACCTACTCAAATAATCTCTGAAGGTTAGAAAATAACGATACCCGCATTGGACCGCTCATTGGACCGCATTCATCACTATGTATTATTTCCAATAAGTCATTAGCTCGCTCCATTGTTTCGGAGAATGGAGTTTTAGTCATCTTACCCATGAGGCATGGTTCACAACTATCAAATGATTCATAATCAAGTGATTCCAAAAGTCCATCCGCATGGAATTTCTTCATGCGCTTTACACCAATATGACCTAAACGCCAGTGCCACAAGTATGTTGCGCTGTCATTATCAACTTTGCATCTTTTGGCATCAATATTATGAATATGTGTATCACCACGATCGAGATTCAATAAGAATAGACCATTAAACAAAGGTGCATGACCATCAAAAGTATTATTCATATAAATATAACAACCATTGTTCTCTAACTAAAATGAATAACCGTCTCGCATTAAACAAGATCCATATATAATGTTCATGCTCAACATTGGCACCAAATAACAATTGTTGAGGTCTAAAACTAATCCTGAAGGTAGATGCAGAGGTAGCATGCTGACGGCAATCACATCGACCTTGGAACCATTCCCGACGCGCATCGTCACCTCGTCCTTAGCCAATCTTCGTTTATTCCACATCTCCTGTTTCGAGTTACAAATATGAGCAACCGAACCAGTATCAAATACCCAGGTGCTACTACGAGCATTAGTAAGATACACATCAATAACATGTACATCAAATATACCTTTGTTCACTTTGTCATTTTTCTTATCCGCCAAGTATTTTGGGCAGTTCTGCTTCCAGTGCCATTTCCTTTGCAAAAGAAGCACTCAGTTCTAGGCTTGGATCCAACTTTGGGCTTCTTCACGGGAGTGGTAACTTGCTTGTGATACGTCTCCGGCGTATCTACTTTTCCAAACACTTTTGCCCTTGTTTTGGACTCTAACTTGTATAATTTGAATGGAACTAACCCGGACTGACGCTGTTTTCAGCAGAATTGCCATGGTGTTGTTTTTGTGCAGAAAATAAAGATTCTCGGAATGTCCTGAAACTCCACGGAACACCTTAGGAAAAATAAAGAAAAATCCTCGCAAAAGATGAAGACAAGGGGGCCCACACCCTGTCCACAAGGGTGGGGGGCGCGCCCCCCTACCTCGTGGGCCCCCTGGTGGCCCTCCGACGCCAACTCCAACTCCATATATTGGCCTTCGGGGAGAAAAAAACCAGAGAGAAGAAATCATCGCGTTCTACGATACGGAGCCGCCGCCAAGCCCTAATCTCTCCCGGGAGGCTGATATGGAGTCCGTTCGGGGCTCCGGAGAGGGGAATTCATCGCTGTCGTCATCATCAACCATCCTCCATCACCAATTTCATGATGCTCACCGCCGTGCGTGAGTAATTCCATCGTAGGCTTGCTGGACAGTGATGGGTTGGATGGGATTTATCATGTAATCAAGTTAGTTTTGTTAGGGTTTGATCCCTAGTATCCATTATGTTCTGAGATTGATGTTGCTATGACTTTGCTATGCTTAATGCTTGTCACTAGGGCCCGAGTGCCATGATTTCAGATCTGAACCTATTATGTTTTCATGAATATATGTGAGTTCTTGATCCTATCTTGCAAGTCTATAGTCACCTACTATGTGTTATGATCCGGCAACCCCGAAGTGACAATAATCGGAACCACTCCCGGTGATGACCATAGTTTGAGGAGTTCATGTATTCACTATGTGCTAATGCTTTGTTCCAGTTCTCTATTAAAAGGAGGCCTTAATATCCCTTAGTTTCCAATAGGACCCCGCTGCCACGGGAGGGTAGGACAAAAGATGTCATGCAAGTTCTTTTCCATAAGCACGTATGACTATGTTCGGAATACATGCCTACATTACATTGATGAACTGGAGCTAGTTCTGTGTCACCCTATGTTATGACTGTTACATGATGAACCACATCCGGCATAATTATCCATCATTGATCCGGTGCCTACGAGTTTTCCATATACTGGTTCTCGCTTATTTACCTTTCCGTTGCTACTGTTACAATCACTACAAAATACCAAAAACATTACTTTTGCTGTCTTCACTTTTGTTACTGTTACCACCGCTATCATATTACTTTGCTACTAAACACTTTGCTGCAAATACTAAGTTTCCAGGTGTGGTTGAATTGACAACTCAACTGCTAATACTTGAGAATATTCTTTGGCTCCCCTTGTGTCGAATCAACAAATTTGGGTTGAATACTCTACCCTCGAAAACTGTTGCGATCCCCTATACTTGTGGGTTATCAAGACCTTTTTCTAGCGCCGTTGCCGGGGAGCATAGCTCTATTCTTTGAGTCACTTGGGATTTATATCTGCTGGACACTATGAAGAACTAGAAAGACGCTAAGACCAAGATTTTGCCCTCAACTACGAGGGGAGGTAAGGAACTGCCATCTAGCTCCGCACTAGATTCTCCTTCTGTTATAAGTAAGCTTGCGACGCCTAAACCTGTTACCGCTATGAATTCTGATATGTCACATGTTATTGATGATGCCACTTCTGCCATGCATGATACTTGTGATGAAACTACTTCTATGCTTGGTACTACTGTGCCACTTGGTGAATATCTTGATGAGCAAATTGCTAGGTCTAGAGAAAGAGAAATTATTGAACGTGAACACGATGATGTTAGTGACGATGAACCTATGTCTGATATTCCCGAGGGTTATCTTTTTGATGTTGAATCTTCTGCAGCTATTTTTGCTTGCCAGGATAGACGTGAACTTAAGAGGTTACTAATTAAATGGAGTAAAGAATCTTTTAGAGGTAGAATGAAACCCGACCCTGCTTTTGCTACTTCACCTATCTGTGTTCCTGATCAGGACTATTATGATTTTTCTGTTAATCCCGATATAATTACTTTGGTTGAATCTGATCCTTTCTATGGCTATGAATCTGAAACTGTTGTGGCACATCTTACTAAGTTGAATGATATAGCTGCCCTGTTTACTAATAATGAGAGATCACGCTATCTTTATTTACTCGAAATATTTCCGTTCTCGTTAAAGGGTGATGATAAGATATGGTATAATTCTCTTGATCCTGGTTGTGTGCAAAGTCCCCAGGATATGATTTATTACTTCTCTGCTAAATATTTCCCTGCTCATAAGAAACAAGCTGCTTTGAGGGAAATATACAATTTTGTGCAAATTGAAGAAGAGAGTCTCCCACAAGCTTGGGGAGGCTTCTCAAGTTACTTAATGCTTTGCCTGATCATCCTCTTAAGAAACCTGAAATATTTGATATCTTTTATAATGGACTAACTGATGCTTCCAGAGATTACCTGGATAGTTGTGCTAGTTCTCTTTTCAGGGAAAGAACACCGGATGACGCTGAAATTCTATTGAATAATATGTTGGCTAATGAAAATAATTGGGCACCTCCCGAGATACCTCCTGAGCCAGTTCCTGAGCCAATTACTGAGCCTATTCCTAAACCAACTCCGAAGAAGAGAGGTGTTCTATTTCTTAGTCCCGAAGATATGCAAGAGGCAAAGAAATCTATGAAAGAAAAAGGTATTAAAGCCGAAGATGTTAAGAATTTACCTCCTATTGAAGAAATACATGGTCTTAATTTACCGCCTGTTGAAGAAGTTTATGATCTCAATTACTTATTTACTGAAGAGCCTCCCGATATCCCGACACAGGTAGTAAAGGTAAATTCTCTCTATAGATATGATAAAGCTGAAGTCCCTCCTACTAAAATTGCTAGTCAGTGCTTGGATGAGTTTGATAACTTTATGTTTAAGCAAGATGACTTTAATGCTTATTTTGGTAGACAATTAAAATAAGATGCTTATATGATTAAACGCTTGGGTGATTATATGGCTGATATTAGAGGTGAACTTAAACTTGTTAGCAAACATGCTTCTATGGTTACCACTCAAGTAGAACAAGTACTTAAAGCTCAGAAAGAGGCGCTTGATGAAATGAATAGTAAGAAAAATGATTATGATGTTAGAGTGGCTACTAGAACCCGTATAATGACTTAGGAACCTTTGTGTCCTGAAGGCCACCCTAAGAGAATCGAGCAAGATTCTCAGAGAAATGATATTGATGTACCTAGTTCTTCTAGAAAGAAGAAAAAGAAAAATGATAGGACTTTGCAAACTTCTAGTGAACCTATTGCTGAGCCACCTGAGAATCCAAATGATATTTCTATTTCTGATGCTGAAACACAATCAGGTGATGAACATGAACCTAGTGATAATGTTAATGATAATGTTCATGTTGATTCTCAACCTAGTAATGATAATGATGTAGAAGTTGAACCTGCTGTTGATCTTGATAACCCACAATCAAAGAATCAACGTTATGATAAAAGAGATTTTGTTGCTAGGAAACATGGTAAAGAAAGGGAACCATGGGTTCAGAAACCCATGCCTTTTCCTCTGAAACCATCCAAGAAAAAGGATGATGAGGATTTTGAGCGCTTTGCTAAAATAATTAGACCTATCTTTTTGCGTATGCGATTAACTGATGTGCTCAAAACAAACCCTTATTCTAAGTATATGAAGGATATTATTACTAATAAAAGAAAGATACCTGAAGCTGAAATTTCCACCATGCTTGTCAATTATACTTTTAAGGGTGGAGTACCAAAGAAACTTGGGGATCCCGGAGTACCTACTCTACCATGCTCCATTAAGAGAAATTATGTTAAAACTGCTTTATGTGATCTTGGACCGGTGTTAGTGTTATGCCTCTCTCTTTATATCGTAGACTTGACTTGAATAAGTTGACACCTACTAAAATATCTTTGCAAATGGCTGATAAATCAACTGCTATACCTGTCGGTATTTGTGAGGATGTGCCTGTTGTGGTTGCAAACGTTACTATTTTAACAGACTTTGTTATTCTTGATATTACCGAGGATGATAGTATGTCTATTATTCTTGGAAGACCTTTCCTTAATACTGCAGGGGCTGTTATTGATTGCAACAAAGGCAATGTCACTTTTCATGTTAATGGCAATGAACACACGGTACACTTTCCGATGAAACAACCTCAAGTTTATAGTATCAACTCCATTGGAAAAATTCCATCGATTATATTTGGAGGATTTGAATTTCCTCTCCCTACTGTCAAAAAGAAGTATGATATACTCATTGTTGGGGATTTTCATATCCCCGTTGAGGTAACTTAGTGCTATTCGAAATTTCTCTGGTTCCGTGTTAATCGGAATGAACTCATTAACAAGACTTGATCAACCTTGTTAGTGGATTCATTTTGATGATCACGAGATGGATGAAACTAGAAGCACAACCTTCTGTACCCTCTTTATATTTTCTTTTGTTTAGTAGAAATAAGGTAAAATAGTATTTTTCTGTCTGTCTCCTGACTTATCCGCTCAATATAAAAATATCCCGAAAATAAAAGTCCTCAGAATGCCATGCCAATTTTTTATGCTTTTTCGGGAATATTTAAGAATTTACTGTGCAAAAATCACCGCGGGGGGAGCTGCCACCTGGCCACGAGGGTGGAGGGCGCGCCCTACCCCCCTGGGCGCGCCCCCCTGCCTCGTGGGCCCACGGTGGCCCTCCTCCACTTATTCCTGCACCCATCTTCTTCCTCTGTCTCACACAAACACGAAAAACCAACTCAAGCACGAGTTCCAGCCCCCGTTGCTGTGATTTTCGATCTCCTTGCTCAAAGCACCTCTCGCAAAACTGCTTGGGGAGATTGTTCCTTGGTATGTGACTCCTCCATTGGTCCAATTAGTTTTTGTTCTAGTGCTTTATTCATTGCAAATTTGTGCTGCATAGGTGACCATTTTATTGAGCTTGCATGTCAAATTTATATGGTTGCAAGTAGTTCCAATGCTCTATATAGGCTCTAGGCACTTGTAGGAGTTGTTGCTATCAATTTTATTGAAGTTGGTTCACTTTTATTTGAAGCTACTAAAAATTTCAGAAATTTCTCAGAGGAAGCAATATGTTTAGGAGGATGTTCCAAGGTGGCCCTTCAAGGAAACAAAGTCCCAGGCTTGCAATATGTGATGCTGACGAGGAACCACCAAGAGATGCTCCTGTGAGGCCCTGTGAATGGCCGTCGGAAAATTTTATGAATCAAGCAGGAATCAAAGAAGAATTTAGCGCATATTTGCGCAACGCCGGGCTTGAGAACTTTCAAGCTGACAAATGCCCCCAGTATCATGATCTCACAAGTTCATTTGTGAGGAGGTTTGAGTTTTCATCTTCGCGTAATTCTCCTTCAGTCATGTTTGAACTTTATGATAAATCTTATACCATGGACTCAGAGGATTTCACCTCTGCTTGCAAATTTCCATCATGGGGTAATGTCAGGGATCCCCCTAAATCTGAATATAGAGACGTTCTTGCTAAAATAACCATGGGGGAATCTAGAGACATAACACAAGCCACTTAAGGGAGCATTCATTTTCCCGCTATACATTATTTTGCTCTCTTTATAGGTAGATGTATTAATGCTAAGGATGAAGTATGTCACTTATGTGCTCCTGATCTCAGCATTCTCAGAAGTGCTGTGTTAGGAGACCAATCTTATCATATGGGAGCCATCGTAGCTCGCAGGTTGCATCAGAATAGGCATAACGGGGATTTCTTTGGAGGAATTTATGCAACCCGCTTAGCTAATTTTCTTGAGATAGACATTCGTGAGGGTGATATGGAGTTACCTCCTTCTTATTTAGATTTTGATTCTATGGTTTCTCTCCGGTTTGTTGAGAGGACAGAGCCACCTCTCAAGTATCGACTAATCTTTAACAAACGTCATGTAGTCCATATTGCTCTTCCTGCTCCTGCCTTCTTTGATTTTCAGACAAAAGGAAGATATGTTATTACAAGAGAGGAGGCAGATGAATACGAGAGGAGAGCGGAGGCAGCTAGATGCTACATTGCAGCTCAGGAGGCTATAGCCGCTGCGTCATAGTATGACCCCAGCTTCACCTACGGGTATCCGCCAGGCCATCCCTGGCAATAGACCAACTTAGGCCAAAAGCCTAAGCTTGGGGGAGTACGTATTTCCCACCGACATTACATTCATGTTCACACACACTAATTGCTAGTGTTCATACTCTTTCACTGTAATATCCATGCTAGTTTATTTTCTTTTTCCTGCTTTCCTCTTGTGTGTTTAATAAACCTTAAAGAAAAACAACAACAAAATTTAGTAGTAGTTTATTTCTTTGTCGTAGTAATTAAAACGGAAAACCCAAAAATATTTCCCGTTCTTCTTTTGTTTGTTGGGAGCTTTCCCGTGTAAATAGTTTTTATTTCTTTTTCTTTTTTTGGGGGTCAGTAGGAGAAGACCATGATTAAATTGTTGAAGTGGCTCTTATGTGCATGATTGTTTATTTTAACTTAGAGCCCATATTAGTTCTCTTGAGTTGAATGCTTGCAGATTCCAGCTTAGTCCAATGCACGTGCACTCTTATTATTATACACATCATTCGGTCGTGCAAGTGAAAGGCAATAATGATGATATATGATGGACTTATTGGGATGAGAAAAGCTGGTATGAACTCGACCTCTCTTGTTTTTGTAAATATGATGATTCATCGTTCTTGATTTAGCTATTATGAAGTAAACATATTTGCAATGACATTTAGAGATTATAGTTTCTTGTGCCATGCTTGATTAGCTATGAGTTATAATGGTTTACCTTGCGTGCCAACATGCTATTAGAATGATTATGATGTGGTATGATGGGATGGTATCCTCCTTTAAATGAATTGAGTGACTAGACTTGGCACATGTTCACGCATGTAGTTGAATCAAATCAACATAGCCTTCATGATATTTATGTTCATGGAGGATTATATCCTACTAATGCTTGTATTCGGTGTAAATTAATTTTGATGCATGTTTACGACTGTTGTCGCTCTCTCAGTTGGTCGCTTCCCAGTCTTTTGCTAGCCGTCACCTGTACTAAGTGGGAATACTGCTTGTGCATCCAAACTCCTTAAACCCCAAACTTATTCCATATGAGTCCACTATAACTTCCTATATGCGGTATTTACCTGCCGTTCCAAGTAAATTTGTATGTGCCAAACTCCAAACCTTCAAATGAAATTCTGTTTTGTATACTCGAGCAGCTCATGTTTCAACTAGGGCTGCCCTTATCTTCCATGTTAGGCAGTTATTCTCAAGAGGAGTGGACTCCGCTCCTCATTCAGGAGAAAAATGGATGGTCACCGGGATGCCTAGTCCCATGCTTTATGCAAACTAAATCAAAATAATTGCAAACAAAACTCCCCTTGGGACCCGTTGAATGTTGGAGGCACTCATTGTTTCGAGAAAGCCATGGATTGATGCTTGTGGAGGAAGGGGAGTATAAACTTTACCATTCTGTTTGGGAACTGCCTATAATTTGTTTAGCATGGAAGATGTCGTCATCTCATAGTTGTTGCGTTGACATCAAAAGTATGCCGCTCAAAATGTTATTCAATCTCTATTTTAAAACCGAGCTCTAGCACCTCTACAAATCCCTGCTTCCCTCTGCGAAGGGCCTATCTATTTACTTTTATGTTGAGTCATCATCCTTCTTATTAAAAAGCACCCGCTGGAAAGTACACTGTCGTTTGCATTCATTATTATTGGTTTATATTGGGTATGACTTGACTGGATCTCTTTTACCATGAATTACAATGTTTAGTCAGTCCTTGATTTTTAAAGGTGCTCTGCATTTATGTTTTGCGGTCTCAGAAAGGGCTAGCGAGATATCATTTCGTTATATCATGTTATGATTATTTTGAGAAAGTGTTGTCATCCGAGTTTTGTTATTATAGCTCGCTAGCTGATTTTGTTATTGATATGTGTAATTGTGAGACCTTTGTGTTATTGTGAGAATGGTTAGTTCATAATATCTGCTGAAACTTGAATGCTGGCTTTTCATGTTTACAACAACAAGAGCAAACAGAGTTTGTAAAAGTTTTTCTTTTTCTCTTTCAGTTTGTCAACTGAATTGCTTGAGGACAAGCAAGGGTTTAAGCTTGGGGGAGTTGATACGTCTCCATCGCATCTACTTTTCCAAACACTTTTGCCCTTGTTTTGGCCTCTAACTTGTATGATTTGAATGGAACTAACCCGGACTGACGCTATTTTCAGCAGAATTGCCATGGTGTTGTTTTTGTGCAGAAAATAAAGATTCTCGAAATCTCCTGAAACTCCACGGAATACCTTAGAAAAAATAAAGAAAAATCCTCGCAAAAGATGAAGACCAGGGGGCCCACACCCTGTCCACGAGGGTGGGGGGCGCCCCCCTACCTCGTGGGCCCCCTGGTGGCCCTCCGACGCCAACTCCAACTCCATATATTGGCCTTCGGGGAGAAAAAAACTAGAGAGAAGAAATCATCGCGTTCTACAATACGGAGCCGCCGCCAAGCCCTAATCTCTCTCGGGAGGGATGATCTGGAGTCCGTTCGGGGCTCCGGAGAGGGGAATTCATCGCCATCGTCATCATCAACCATCCTCCATCACCAATTCCATGATGCTCACCGCCGTGCGTGAGTAATTCCATCGTAGGCTTGCTGGACAGTGATGAGTTTGATGGGATTTATCATGTAATCGAGTTAGTTTTCTTAGGGTTTGATCCCTAGTATCCATTATGTTCTGAGATTGATGTTGCTATGACTTTGCTATGCTTAATGCTTGTCACTAGGGCCCGAGTGCCATGATTTCAGATCTGAACCTATTATGTTTTCATGAATATATGTGAGTTCTTGATCCTATCTTGCAAGTCTATAGTCACCTACTATGTGTTACGATCTGGCAACCCCGAAGTGACAATAATCGGAACCACTCCCGGTGATGACCATAGTTTGAGGAGTTCATGTATTCACTATGTGCTAATGCTTTGTTCCAGTTCTCTATTAAAAGGAGGCCTTAATATCCCTTAGTTTCCAATAGGACCCCGCTGCCACGGGAGGGTAGGACAAAAGATGTCATGCAAGTTCTTTTCCATAAGCACGTATGACTATGTTCGAAATACATGCCTACATTACATTGATGAACTGGAGCTAGTTCTGTGTCACCCTATGTTATGACTATTACATGATGAACCACATCCGGCATAATTATCCATCATTGATCCGGTGCCTACGAGTTTTCCATATACTGGTTCTCTCTTATTTACTTTTCCGTTGCTACTGTTACAATCACTACAAAATACCAAAAACATTATTTTTGCTGTCTTCACTTTTGTTACCGTTACCACCGCTATCATATTACTTTGCTACTAAACACTTTGCTGCAGATACTAAGTTTCCAGGTGTGGTTGAATTGACAACTCAGCTGCTAATACTTGAGAATATTCTTTGGCTCCCCTTGTGTCGAATCAACAAATTTGGGTTGAATACTCTACCCTCGAAAACTGTTGCGGTCCCCTATACTTGTGGGTTATCAGCTTGCCATTCTTCTTCAAATTCCTTTCTTTCACTTGCTCTTTTTCTTCAAACTAGTGGTCTTGTTAACCTTCAACACTTGATGCTCCTTCTTAATTTCTACCTCCGTTGATTTCAGCATCGTGAAGAGCTCGGGAATCGTTTTCATCATCCCTTGCATATTATAGTTCATCACGAAGCCTTTGTAGCTTGGTGGCAATGACTGAAGAACTCTATCAATAACACTCTCAACTAGAAGATCAATTCCCAGCTGAGTCAAGTGGTTATGATACCCAAACATTTTGAGTATGTGTTCATTGACAGAACTATTCTCCTCCATCTTACAGCTATAGAACTTGTTGGGGACTTCATACTGATACGTCTCCGTCATATATATAATTTTTGATTGTTCCATGCCAATATTATTCAACTTTCATATACTTTTGGCAACTTTTTATACTATTTTTGGGACTAACATATTGATCCAGTGCCTAGTGCCAGTTCCTGTCTATTGCATGTTTTATGTTTCGTAGAAAACCCATATGAAACAGAGTCCAAACGGAATAAAAACGGACGGAGAATATTTTTGGAATGCTTATGATTTTTGGGAAGAATAATCAACGTGAGACGATGCTCGAGGGGCCCACGAGGCAGGGGGCGCGCCCCAGGGGGCTGGGCGCGCCCCTGACCCTCGTGGACACCCCATAATGTGGTTGCTGCTCTTCTTTTTCCGCAAGAAAGCTAATATCCGGAAACAAATCGTGTTAAAGGTTTCAATTCAATCGGAGTTACGGATCTCCGGGAATATAAGAAACGGTGAAAGGACAGAACCTGGGAACACAGAAACAGAGAGAGAGATAGAGAGACAGATCCAATCTTGGAGGGGCTCTCACCCCTCCCACGCCATGGAGACCATGGACCAGAGGGGAAACCCGTCTCCCATCTAGGGATAAGGTCAAGGGATAATAAGAAAAAGGGGGGCTCTCTCCCCCTTGCTTCCGGTGGCGCCGGAACGCCACCGGGGCCATCATCGTCACCGTGATCTACACCAACACCTCCATCATCTTCACCAACATCTCCATCACCTTCCCCCATCTATCTACAATGGTCCACTCTGCCGCAACCTGCTGTACCCTCTACTTGAACATGGTGCTTTATGCTTCATATTATTACCCAATGATGTGTTGCCATCCTATGATGTCTGAGTAGATTTTTGTTGTCCTATCGGTAATTGGTGAATTGCTATGATTGGTTTAATTTTCTTGTGGTTATGTTGCTGTCCTTTGCTGCCCAACTTATGAGCGCGCGCGTGGATCACACCATAGGGTTAGTTGTATGTTGATAGGACTATGTATTGGAGGGCAAGAGTGACAGAAGCTTCAACCTAGCATAGAAATTGATGCATACGAGATTGAAGGGGGCCAATATATCTTAATGCTATGATTGGGTTTTACCTTAATGAACATTAATAGTTGCGGATGCTTGCTAATAGTTCCAATCATAAGTGCATAGAATTCCAAGTCAGGGATGACATGCTAGCAGTGGCCTCTCCCACATAAAACTTGCTATCGGTCTAGTAAAGTAGTCAACTGTCTAGGGACAATTTCGCAACTCCTACCACCACTTTTCCACACTCGCTATACTAACTTTATTGCTTCTTTATCTAAACAGCCCTAGTTTATATTTACGTGCTCTTTATATTCTTGCAAACCTATCCCGTTACACCTACAAAGTACTTCTAGTTTTATACTTGTTCTAGGTAAAGCGAACGTCAAGCATGCGTAGAGTTGTATTGGTGGTCGATCAAACTTGAGGGAATATTTGTTCTACCTTTAGATCCTCGTTGGGTTTGACACTCTTACTTATCGAAAGAGGGTACAATTGATCCCCTATACTTGTGGGTTATCAAGACCTTTTTCTAGCACTGTTGCCGGGGAGTTATAGCGTCGGGTGAATATTCTCGTGTGTGCTTGTTTGCTTTATCACTAAGTAATTTTTATTTGATGTTCTTAGTTGTTTTCTATCTTTAGTTATGGGTAGGAACGCAAAATACCAAAAACATTAGTTGTACCTACTACACCAATGGTTGAAGAACCACTCAAAATCTATCACACTCCTGAAGTTGTTTACTTGGATCATCTTCGATCCCTATGTGCTCGTGCTGAAACCCCAACTAGCTTAGTTGAGGGCAAATCTTTAGATGAGCATGCTTGTTATGTGCGACACCGCTTATCTCAAAAAGGGAAACTTTTACTGGATCAAATTCATCATTTGCAATGTTATGCTTGGAATTTATGTGAAATATATGATTTTACTTGTTGTTTTGAAGACCCTAAGAAACACCTTCCCTACGAATGTGAGTTTAGTGATAATGGAATTGTATATTCGTATGCTAAGGGTGTTTATAATTACTATGATGTTCAATAAATTGAAGAATTTGTTGCTTTTAAGGGTGCTTATGAAATTTCTTCTTTGATTGGAAAGTATGATGCTATTCTTTACAAATCTGAAATTTTTGCAATACTTAAATATTGTTATGATAATTATGCTTCTAATGCCTATGTTAAACCATATATTGAGGACTCCTCCGCTGTCCAAGAAGAGACTAATATTTTGCAGGAGTCTATGGAAGAAGAAATTGATGAAACTGTGAGCTCATTGGATGAAAAAGATGAGGAGGAGAGCGAAGAACAAAAGGGGGAAGAGCGGATTGATCACCTGTGCCCACCTTCTAATGAGAGTAAGTCTTCAACTCATACATTGTTTAATTTCCCTTCGTGCTTACCGAAGGATGATTGCTATGATGATTGTTATGATCCCGTTGATTCTCTTGAAATACCCCTTTTTGATGATGCTTGCTATGCTTCTGGCCAAGATGCCAATATGAATTATGCTTATGGAGATGAACTTGCTATAGTTCCTTATGTTAAACATGAAATTGTTGCTATTGCACCCACACATAATAGTCCTATTATCCTTTTGAATTCTCCAAACTACACTATATCGGAGAAGTTTGCTCTTATTAAGGATTATGTTGATGGGTTGCGTTTTACTACTACACATGATGATTTTGATAGATATAATATGCATGTGCTTGCTACTCCTACTTGCAATTATTATGAGAGAGGAACTGTATCTCCACCTCTCTATGTTTCCAATATGATAAAATTGCAAGAAACTGTTTATACTATGCATTGGCCTTTACTTTGTGTGCATGAATTATTCTTTTATGACATGCCGATGCATAGGAAGAGAGTTAGACTTTGTTGTTGCTTGATATATGTTACTTTGTGCTCTCTACTAAATCAAAAATCATTGTTAATTAAAATTGGCTTTGATATACCTTGGGATCTGGGTGGATTCATTACTTGAGCACTATATGCCTAGCTTAATGGCTTTAAAGAAAGCGCTGCCAGGGAGACAACCCGGAAGTTTTAGAGAGTAATTTATTTCTGTTGAGTTTTTTTATATAGTTTAAAAACAAAAAAATAAAGAGGGGAACCCAAAACTTTTCAAAAAAGAAAATGAAAGTGAGAAAGACAAGCATTGTTGAAGTGGGGGAGCTCCTTGAACTTTGTTCAAGCTCACGAAAACTTTGTGAATCTTAATTACATAAACTTTTCATCAAAAATAGTTATCCCCGTACAATTCCATTGTATTATAAAAATAATGTGCCAAGGTTTGCCTTTAGGATGTTTACAATGCTTGTTGGTTTGTGCGGCGTAGGACAGAAACTTTGGCTGTAGTGCGCGATTTTACATTTTTTACTAGAATGTCAAATGGTTCTGAAACTTTTTGCACTGTCTTTATTTATTTTATTTATTTCTACTAATTTTTGCAGAATTTTTGGGGTACCAAAAGTATTGTGAATGTTCAGATTACTACAGACTGTCCTGTTTAAGACAGATTCTGTTTTTGATGCATAGTTTGCTTGTTTTGATGAAACTATCAATTTCTATCAGTGGATTAAGCCATGGAAAAGTTATATTACAGTAACTACAGTGCAAAAACAAAATATGAATTGGTTTGCAATAGTACCTAGAGTAGTGATTTTCTTTATTATACTAATGGATCTTACCGAGGTTTCTGTTGAAGTTTTGTGTGGATGAAGTGTTCGAAGATTGAGGAGGTCTCGATATGAGCAAAAGGACGAGAGGCGAGAGCTCAAGCTTGGGGATGACCAAGGCACCCCAAGTAAATATTCAAGGAGACTCAAGCGTCTAAGCTTGGGGATGCCCCGGAAGTCATCCCATCTTTCTTCAACAAGTATCGGTATGTTTTCAGATTCATTTTGTTCATGTGATATGTGCAAATCTTGGAGCGTCTTTTGCATTTAGTTTCCACTTTTATTTTATGCACCATGCTGATATGAGATAGTCCTTGGTTGATTTACAAAATGCCCTTTGCACTTCACTTAAATCTTTTGAGTATGGCTTTATAGAATGCTTCATGTGCTTCACTTATATCATTTGAAGTTTGGATTGCCTGTTTCTCTTCACATAGAAAACCATCATTTGTAGAATGCTCTTTTGCTTCACTTATATTTGTTAGAGCATGGGCATATCTTTTGTAGAAAGAATCAAACTCTCTTGTTTCACTTATATCTATTTAGAGAGATGACATGAATTGGTCATTCACATGGTTAGTCATAAAATCCTACATAAAACTTGTAGATCACTAAGTAGGATATGTTTGATTCCTTGCAATAGTTTTGCGATATAAAGGTGGTGATATTAGAGTCGTGCTAGTTGAGTAATTGTGAAATTTAGGAATTCTTGTGTTGAGGTTTGCAAGTCACGTAGCATGCACGTATGGTAACCGTTGTGTGACAAATTTGAAGCATGTGGTGTTTCTTTGATTGTCTTCCTTATGAGTGGCAGTCGGGGATGAGCGATGGTCCTTTCCTACCAATCTACCCCCCTAGGGCATGCGTAGTAGTACTTTGCTTCGAGGGCTAGTAAAATTTTGCAATAAGTATATGAGTTCTTTATGACTAATGTGAGTCCATGGATTATACACACTCTTACCTTTTCGCAATTTGCTAGCCTCTTCGGTATCGTGCATTGCCCTTTCTCACCTAGAGAGTTGGTGCAAACTTCGCCGCTGCATCCAAACCCCGTGATACGATACACTCTATAACACATAAGCCTCCTTATATCTTCCTCAAAACAGCCACCATACCAACCTATTATGGCATTTCCATAGCCATTCCGAGATATATTGCCATGCAACTTCTATCATCATCATATACATGACTTGACCATTTATTGTCATATTGCTTTGCATGATCGTAAGATAGCTAGCATGATGTTTTCATGGCTTGTCCGTTTTTTGATATCTTTTCTATGCTAGATCATTGCACATCCTGGTACACTGCCAGAGGCATTCATATAGAGTCATATTTTGTTCTAGTATCGAGTTGTAATATTGAGTTGTAAGTAAATAAAAGTGTGATGATCATCATTATTAGAGTATTTTCCCATGTGAGGAAAGGATGATGGAAGAAATGATTCCCCCACAAGTCGAGATGAGTCTCCTGACTTTATGATAAATAAAAGAGGCCAAAGAAGTCAAATAATAAAAAAGAGGCCAAAGAAGCCCACCAAAAAAAGAAAAGAAAGAGAAAACAAAAAAAGAGATAAAAAGAGAGAAGGGGCAATGTTACTATCCTTGTACCACACTTGTGCTTCAAATTAGCACCATGTTCTTCATATAGAGAGTCTTTTGAGTTATCACTTTCATATACTAGTGGGAATTTTCATTATAGAACTTGGCTTGTATATTCCGATGATGGGCTTCCTCAAATGCCCGAGGTCTTCATGAGAAAGCAAGTTGGATGCACACCCACTTAGTTTCAGTTTGAGCTTTCATACACTTATAGCTCTAGTGCATCCGTTGCATGGCAATCCCTACTCCTCGCATTTACATCAATTGATGGGCATCTCCATAGCCCGTTGATTAGCCGCGTTGATGTGAGACTTTTTTCCCTTTTTGTCTTCTCCACATAACCCCCATCATCATACGCTATTCCACCTATAGTGCTATATCCATGGCTTACACTCATGTATTGCGTGAGGGTTGAAAAGGCTGAAGCGCGTTAAAAAGTATGAACCAATTGCTCGTCTTGTCATCGGGGTTGTGCATGATGGGAGCATTTTGTGTGATGAAAATGAAGCATGGCCAAACTATATGATTTTGTAGGGATAAGCTTTTTTGGCTATGTTGTTTTGATAAGACATGATTGCTGGGTTAGCATACTTGAAGTATTATTGTCTTAATGTCAAATGATAGACTATTGCTTTGAATCACTCGTGTCTTAATATTCATGCGATGATTAGATATATGATCAATATTATGCTAGGTAGCATTCCACATCAAAAATTATCTTTTTTATCATTTACCTACTCGAGGACGAGCAGGAATTAAGCTTGGGGATGCTGATACATCTCCGTCGTATCTATAATTTTTGATTGTTCCATGCCAATATTAGCCAACTTTCATATACTGTTGGCAACTTTTTATAGTATTTTTGGGACTAACATATTGATCCAGTGCCCAGTGCCAGTTCCTCTCTATTCCATGTTTTATGTTTTGCAGAAAACCCATATCAAACGGAGTCCAAACGGAATAAAAATGGACGGAGAATATTTCCGGAATATTTATGATTTTTGGGAAGAAGAATCAACGCGAGACGATGCTCGAGGGGCCCACGAGGTAGGGGGGCACCCCCTGACCCTCGTGGACACCCCATAAGGCGGTTGCTACTCTTCTTTTTCCGCGAGAAAGCTAATATCCGGAAACAAATCGTGTTGATGGTTTCAATCCAATCGGAGTTACGGATCTCCGGGAATATAAGAAACGGTGAAAGGGCAGAATCTGGGAACGCAGAAACAGAGAGAGACATATACAATCTTGGAGGGGCTCTCGCCCCTCCCACGCCATGGAGACCATAGACCAGAGGGGAAACTCTTCTTCCATCTAGGGAGAAGGTCACGGAAGAAGAAGAAGAAGAAGGGGGGCTCTATTCCCCTCGCTTCCGGTGGCGCCGGAACGCCGCCGGGGCCATCATCATCACCGTGATCTACACCAACACCTCCATCATCTTCACCAACATCCCCATCACCTTCCCCCATCTCTACAGCGGTACACTCTCCCGCAACCCGCCATACCCTCTACTTGAACATGGTGCTTTATGCTTTATATTATTATCCAATGATGTTTGCCATCCTATGATGTCTGAGTAGATTTTCGTTGTCCTATCGGTAATTGGTGAATTGCTATGATTGGTTTAATTTGCTTGTGGTTATGTTGCTATCCTTTGGTGCCCATCATATGAGCGTGCGCGTGTATCACACCATAGGGTTAGTTGTATGTTGATAGGACTATGTATTGGAGGGCAAGAGTGACAGAAGCTTCAACCTAGCATAGAAATTGATGCATATGGGATTGAAGGGGGACCGATATATCTTAATGCTATGGTTGGGTTTTACCTTAATGAACGTTAGTAGTTGCAGATGCTTGCTAATAGTTCCAATCATAAATGCATAGAATTCTAAGTCAGGGATGTCATGCTAGCAGTGGCCTCTCCCACATAAAACTTGCTATCGGTCTAGTAAAGTAGTCAATTGCTTAGGGACAATTTCGCAACTCCTACCACCACTTTTCCACACTTGCTATACTAAATTTATTGCTTCTTTATCTAAACAGCCCCTAGTTTATATTTACGTGCTCTTTATATTCTTGCAAACCTATCCTGTCACACCAACAAAGTACTTCCAGTTTTATACTTGTTCTAGGTAAAGCGAACGTCAAGCGTGCATAGAGTTGTATTGGTGGTCAATAAAACTTGAGGGAATATTTGTTCCACCTTTAGCTCCTCGTTGGGTTCGACACTCTTACTTATCGAAAGAGGCTACAATTGATCCCATATACTTGTGGGTTATCACATATCTCTCAACCCGGGAATTTGCTTGAAATATCAACTTCAGCTCTTGGAACATCTCATATGCTCCGTGGCGTTCAAAACGTCTTTGAAGTCTCGGTTCTAGGTCATAAAGCATGGCACACTAAATTATCGAGTAGCCATCAGATCGAGCCTATCAGATGTTCATAACATTTGCAGTAGCTCCTGTAGCAGGTCTATCACCTAGCGGTGCATCAAGGACATAATTATTCTGTGCAGCAATGAGGATAATCCTCAAGTTATGGACCCAGTCCGTGTAGTTGCTACCGTCATCTTTCAACTTAGCTTTCTCTAGGAACGCGTTAAAATTCAAGGGAACCGGTAGCACAGGCCATTGATCTACAACATAGATATGAAAAAAACTATTAAGACTAAGTTCATGATAATTTTTTAGTTCAAATAATCATCCCTCAAGTTGTCTAAGAGATACATGATTGAAATCAACTAACCCATGTCTGATCATCACGTGAGATGGGGTAGTCTTGAATGGTGAACATCTCTATGTTGATCATATGTACTATATGACTCACATTTGACCTTTTGTTCTCAAGTGTTCCGAGAGCATGTCTGTACATGCTAGGCTCGTCAAGTTTAACCCAAGTATTCTGCATGTGCAAAACTGGCTTACACCCGTTGTATGTGAATGTAGAGTCTATCACACCAGATCATCATGTGGTGCTTCAAAACAACAAGTTTTGGCAGCAGTGTAATACTCAGGGAGAATACTCCTATCTTGAAATTAAGTAAGGTATCATCTTATAATGCTACCGCCGTTCTAAGCAAAATAAGATACATAAAGGATAAACATCACATGCAATCAAAAATATGTGACATGATGTGGCCATCATCATCTCGTGCTTTTGATCTCCATCTCCAAAGCATCGGCATGATCTCCATCGTCACTAGCACGACACCTTGATCTCCATCGTAGCATTGAGGTCTTCTCGCCAACTATTGCTTCTACAACTATTGCTAACACATAGTGATAAAGTAAAGCAATTACATGGTGCTTAAATGATTGACACGCAGGTCATACAATAATTAAAGACAACCCTAAGGCTCCTATCAGTTGTCATACTCATCGACATGCAAGTCATAAACTTATTACAAAACATGATCATCTCATACATCAACATATATCACATCATATCTTGACCATATCACATCACAACATGCCCTGCATAAACAAGTTAAACGTGCTCTACTTTGTGTTGCAAGTTTTACTTGACTGCTACAGGCAACTAGCAGGAACCGTTCTTACCTACACAAAACCACAACGGTGATTATCAAGTTTTCTATTTTAACCTTCTGCAAGGACCGAGCGTAGTAAAATTTGATTCAACTAAAGTAGGAGAAACAGACACCCTCCAGCCACCTTTATGCAAAACAAGTTGCATGTTAGTCGGTGGAACCGGTCTCATGTATGTGGACATGTAAGGTTGGTCCGAGCCACTTCATCCCACAATACCGCCGAATCAAAATAAGACGTTGGTTGTAAGCAGGATCAACATCACCACCCACACTCCTTTATGTTCTACTCGTGCATATCATCTACGCATAGACCTGACTCATGATACCGCTATTGGGGAACGTTGCATGGAAAATAAAAAAATTTCTACGCACACGCAAGATCTATCCATGGAGATGCATAGCTATGAGAGGGGAGAGCATCTACATACCCTTGTAGATCGCTAAGTGGAAGCGTTTATAACACGGTTGATGTAGTCGTACACCTTCACGATCCGTCCCGATCAAGTACCGAACATATGACACCTCCACGTTCAACACACATTGAACTCGATGACGTCCTTGCCTTGTCGATCCAGTAAGAGAGGCGAAGTAGTAGATGAGTTCCGACAGCATGACGACATGGTGACAGTGGTGGTGAAGAACAATCTTCGCAGGGCTTCGCCAAGCACAACAGAAACTATGGCGGAGGATAAACTAGAGGGAGCGGGGTTGCCGACACACGGCTTGGTGAATCTTGATGTGTTCCGGGTGCTAGCCCTGCCCCTCTATTTATATGTTGAGCCCTGGGGTCGTTTCTTGGAGAAAGAGCCTCGTCAAAGTTGGTTTAGCCTGCAAGGTAAGAGTCCTTCTCAGACTCCAGGACCAGACGATAGGGTCCTCGGTGTCTGGGCCTAGACGCCAGGGTCCCTCGCGTCTAGCCCCTGGCCTCTGCAAAACTTCCTTTTGCACCTTCCTAAATCCCCGTGGGCTTTACCCCTTGGCCCAAATAAAGGGCTCTCGCACCAGAATATTTCAGGAAACATCCAAAACCCCTTCCGGAGACCAAACACTATTATCCCATATATCAATCTTTACCTCCGGACCATTCCGGAGCTCCTCGTCATGTCCGTGATCTCATCCGGGACTCCGAACAACGTCTGGTCACCAACATACATAACTCATATAATATTATGGTCAACGAACGTTAAGCATGCGGAACCTACGGGTTCGAGAATGATGTAGACTGCTCTTGAGCACGCGTTGGTTTTTCCTTGAAGAGGAAAAAGTGATGCAGCAAAGTAGCATAAGTATTTCCCTCAGTTTGAGAACCAAAGTATCAATCCAGTAGGAGACTACACTCCAAGTCCCTCGTACCTATACAAACAAACAAGAACCTAGCAACCAACGTGATAAAGGGGTTGTCAATCCCTTCACGACCACTTGCAAAAGTGAGATCTCATAGACATAATAAGATAAGATACATATTTTTGGTATTTTTATGATAAAGATTGGAAAGTATATATTGCAAAATAAAGTAGATCAAAAACTTATATGATGGAAAATAGACCCGGGGGCCATAGGTTTCACTAGTGGCTTCTCTCAAGATAGCATAGGTATTACAATGGGTGAACAAATTACTGTCGGGCAATTGATAGAAAAGTGCATAGGTATGAGAATATCTAGGCATGATCATGTATATAGGCATCACGTACAAGATTAGTAGACCGACTCCCGCCTGCATCTACTACTATTACTCCACACATCGACCGCTATACAGCATGCATCTAGAGTATTAAGTTCATAAGAACAGAGTAATGCATTAGGCAAGATGACATGATGTAGAAGGATAAACTCAATCAATATGATATAAACCCCATCTTTTTATCCTCGATGGCAACAATACAATACGTGCCTTGCTGCCCCTGCTATCACTAGGAAAGGACACCGCAAGATTGAACCCAAAGCTAAGCACTTCTCCCATTGCAAGAAAGATCAATCTAGTAGGCTAAACCAAACTGATAATTCGAAGAGACTTGCAAAGATAACCAATCATACATAAAAGAATTCAGAGAAGATTCAAATATTTCTCATAGATAAACTTGATCATAAACCCACAATTCATCGGATCTCAACAAACACACCGCAAAAAGAGTTACATCGAATAGATCTCCAAGAAGATCGAGGAGAACATTGTATTGAGATTCAAATATAGAGAAGAAGCCATCTAGCTAATAACTATGGACCTGAAGGTCTGTGGTAAACTACTCACAACTCATTGGAGAGGCTATGGCGTTGATGTAGAAGCCCGCCATGATCGGTTCCCCCTCCGACGGAGCGCCGGAAAAGGCTCCAAGATGGGACCTCACGGGTACAGAAGGTTGCGGCGGTGGAAATAGGGTTTCGTGGTGCTGCTGGATGTTTTCGAGGTGCGTAGATATATATATGCAAAAGAAGTCGGTCAGGGGAGCCACAAGGGGCCCACGAGGGTGGGGGGCGCGCCCACCCCCCTTGGGCGCGCCCTCTTACCTTGTGGCTTCCTAGTCTGCTTCTTGACGTCCACTCCAAGTCTTCTGGATTGCGTTTATTCCAGAAAGATCTCACCTGAAGGTCATTCCATTTGGACTCCGTTTGATATTCCTTTTCTGCGAAACACTGAAATAGGCAAGAAAAATAGCAATTTGGGCTGGGCCTCCGGTTAATAGGTTAGTCCCAAAAATGATATAAAAGTGTTTAGTAAAACCCATAAACATCCAAAACAGGTAATATAATAGCATGGAACAATCAAACATTATAGATACGTTGGAGACGTATCAAGCATCCCAAAGCTTAATTCATGCCCGTCCTCGAGTAGGTAAATGATAAAAACAGAATTTTTGATGTGGAATGCTACCTAGAATATTTCTCAATGTATTTTTTTTATTGTGGCATGATTTTTCAGATCCAAATAATTCAAGATAAAAGTTTAATATTGACATAAAAATAATAATACTTCAAGCATACTAACAAAGTAATTATGTGTTATCAAAATAACATAGCCAAAGAAAGCTTATCCCTACCAAATCATATAGTTAGGCTATGCTTCATTTTCGTAACACAAAAGACTCCCCTTATGCATAACCGCGATGACAAGCCGAGAAATCGGTTCATACTTTTTAACGCGCTTCAGCCTTTTCAACTCTTACGCAATACATGAGCGCAAGCCATGGATATAGCACTATGGGTGGAATATAATATAATGATAGGGGTTATGAGAGAAGACAAAAAAGGAAGAAAGTCTCACACCAATGAGGCTAATTAACGGGCTATGGAGATGCCCATCAATTGATGTTAATGCAAGGAGTAGGGATTGCCATGCAACATATGCACTAGAGCTATAAATATATGAAAGCTCAACAAAAGAAACTAAGTGGGTGGCCATCCAACTTGCTTGCTCACAAAGACCTAGGGCATTTTGAGGAAGCCCATCATTGGAATATACAAGCCAAGTTCTATAATGAAAAATTCCCACTAGTATATGAAAGTGACAACATAGGAGACTTTATATCATGAAGATCATGGTGCTACTTTTAAGCACAAGTGTGGTAAAAGGATAGTAACATTGTCCCTTCTCTCATTTTCTCTCATTTTTTTAATTTGGTGGGCTTCTTTGGCCTCTTTTTTTTCCTTGGGATTCTTTGGCCTCTTTTATTTTTTTCATCTCATCCCGACTTGTGGGGGAATCATAGTCTCCATCATCCTTTCCTCACTTGGGACAATGCTCTAATAATGAAGATCATCACACTTTTATTTATTTACAACTCAAGAATTACAACTCAACTCTTAGAACAAAATATCACTCTATGTGAATGCCTCCCGCGGTGTACCGGGATATGCGATGAATCAAGAGTGACATGTATGAAAGAATTATAAAGGTGGCCTTGCCACAAATACGATGTCAACTACATGATCATGCAAAAAGCAATATGACAATGATGGAGCATGTCATAATAAATGAAACAGTGGAAAGTTGCATGGCAATATATCTCGGAATGGCTATGGAAATGCCATAATAGGTAGGTATGGTGGCTGTTTTGAGGAAGATTTAAGGAGGTTTATGTGTGATAGAGCGTATCGTATCACGGGGTTTGGATGCACCGGCGAAGTTTGCACCAACTCTCAAGGTGGGAAAGGGCAATGCACGGTACCGTATAATCCATGGACTCAGTCATAAAGAACTCATATACTTATTGCAAAAATTTATTAGCCGTCGAAGCAAAGTACTACTACGCATGCCCCTAGAGGGATAGATTGGTAGGAAAAGACCATCGCTCGTCCCCGACCGCCACTCATAAGGAAAGCACTCAAAGAGCACCCCATGCTACAAATTTGTTACATAACTTTTACCATACGTGCATGCTACGGGACTTGCCAACTTTAACACAAGTATTTCTCAATTTCACAATTACCCAACTAGCATGAATCTAACATTACCACCTTTATATCTCAAAACAATTATCAAGTATCAAATTATCATAGTGTTCAATGCACTTTATATCATAGTTTTTATTATACCCAACTTGGATGCCCATCATATTAGGACTAATTTCATAACCAAAGCAAATACCATGTTGTTCTAAAAGACTCTTAAAATAATATAAGTGAAGCATTAGAGATCAATAATTTCTACAAAATAAAACCACCACCATGCTCTAAAAAGATACAAGTGAAGTACTAGAGCAAAAATTTTCTAGCTCAAAAATATAAGTGAAGCACATAGAGTATTCTAATAAATTCCGAATCATGTGTGTCTCTCTCAAAAGGTGTGTACAGCAAGGATGATTGTGGTAAACTAAAAAGCAAAGACTCATATCTTAAAGACGCTCCAAGCAAAACACATATCATGTGGTGAATAAAATATAGCTCCAAGTAAAGTTACCGATAGACGAAGACGAAAGAGGGGATGCCTTCCGGGGCATCCCCAAGCTTAGGATTTTGGTTGTCCTTGAATTTATCTTGGGGTGCCATGGGAATCCCCAAGCTTTAGCTCTTGCCACTCCTTATTTCATAATCCATCAAATCTTTACCCAAAACTTGAAAACTTCACAACACAAAACTCAACAGATAATCTCATAAGCTCCGTTAGTGTAAGAAAGAAAAACCACTACGAGGTACTGTAATGAACTCATTTTTTATTTATATTGGTGTTAAACCTACTTTATTCCAACTTCTCTATGGTTCATACCCCCGATACTAGCCATAGATGCATCAAAATAAGCAAACAACACACGAAAAACAGAATCTGTCAAAAACAGAATAGTCTGTAGCAATATGTAACTTTAGAATACTTCTGTAACTAACAAAATCTGAAATAAATTGGTGGACGTGAGTAATTTATCTATTAATCATATGCAAAAAAGAATCAACCTAAAAACACTCTCCATTAAAAAATGACAGCAAATCTCGTGAGCGCTAAAGTTTCTGTTTTTTACAGCGAGATCATATAGACTTCACCCAAGTCTTCCCAAAGGTTCTACTTGGCACAAACACTAATTAAAACATAAAACCACATCTAAACAGAGGCTATATGAATTATTTATTACTAAACAGGAACAAAAATCAAGTAACAAAAATAAAATTGGGTTTCCTCCCAACAAGCGCCATCGTTTAACGCCCCTAGCTAGGCATAAAAGCGAGAATAGATCTTAGTATTGCCATCTTTAGTATTCAATTCATAAGTGGCTCCCATAATAGATTCATAAGGTAATTTGATTTTCTTTCTAGGAAAGTGTTCCATGCCTTTCCTTAATGGAAATTGGAATCTAATATTTCCTTCTTTCATATCAATAATTGCACCAATTGTTCTAAGGAAAGGTCTACCAAGAATAATAGGTAATGAAAGATTGCAATCTATATCAAGAACAATAAAATATATGGGAACATAATTCCTATTTTAAACAATAAGAACATCATTAATCCTTCCCATAGGTTTCTTAATAGTGGAATCCACAAGGTGCAAGTTTAAAGAGCAATCATCAAATTCACGGAAACCTAACACATCACACAAAGTTTTTGGGATTATGGAAACACTAGCACCCAAATCACACAAAGCATAGCATTCATGATCTTTAATTTTAATTTTAATAGTAGGTTCCCACTCATCATAAAGTTTTCTAGGGATAGAAACTTCTAATTCAAGTTTTTCTTCATATGATTGCGTCAAAGCATCCACGATATGTTTAGTAAAAGCTTTATTTTGACTATAAGCATGAGGAGAATTTAACACGGATTGCAACAAGGAAATACAATCTATTAAAGAACAATTATCATAATTAAATTCCTTGAAATCCAAGTTAGTGGGTTCATTGCTATGTAAAGTTTTTACCTCTTCAATCCCACTTTTACCAATTTTTGCATTAAGATCTAAAAACTCCGAATCATTGGGACACCTCTTAACTAAAGTTGGCTCATCTACAGTCCCATTATTATCAAGATTTATGTTGCAAAACAAATATTTAATAGGGGACACATCAATCACTTTTAGATCTTCATCATTATTATCATGAAAATTAGAAGAACACACTCTTAGAAAGCAATCTTTCTTAGCACGCATTTTAGCGGTTCTTTCTTTGCACTCATCAATGGAAATTCTCATGGCCTTGAGAGACTCATTGATATCATGCTTTGGTGGAATAGATCTAAGTTTCAAAGAATCAACATCAAGAGAAATTCTATCCACGTTCCTAGCCAATTCATCAATCTTAGGCGATTTTTCTTCAAGCAAAGCATTGAAATTCTTTTGAGAGATCATAAATTCTTTTACACTAATCTCAAAATCAGAGGGCATCTTATTAAAATTTCCATAAGAGTTGTTGTAGGAATTACCATAATTATTAGAGGAACTACTAGGAAACGGCCTAGGATTAAAGTTTCCTCTATACGTGTTGTTACCAAAATTAGTCCTACCAACAAAATTCACATACATAGATTCATTATTATTATCAATCAAAGTGGACAAAGGCATATCATTAGGATCAATAGGAGCACTCTTATTAGCAAACAATTTCATAAGTTCATCCATCTTTCCACTCAAAACATTAATCTCTTCTATCGCATGAACCTTTTTACTAATAGATCTTTGTGTGTGCCATTGAGAATAATTAACCATAATATTATCTAGGAGTTTAGTAGCTTCTCCTAAAGTGATTTCCATAAAAGTGCCTCCCGCGGCCGAATCTAAAAGATTTCTAGAAGCAAAATTCAATCCGGCATAAATTTTTTGTATGATCATCCATAACTTTAAACCATGTGTAGGGCAATTGTGAATCATTAATTTCATCCTCTCCCAAGCTTGTGAAACATGTTCATGATCAAGTTGCTTAAAATTCATAATATCATTTCTAAGAGAGATAAAGTTGTTTAGATGAGTAGCGGCATCTTCACTACGAAGGCCAGAGAATTGATCTTTCATGACAAGATTCAACAAAGCAGCATTAATTTCACAAGATTCAGCATCGGTAAGAGGAGCAATCGGAGAGCTAAGGAAATCATTATTGTTGGTATTGGAAAATCACACAATTTAGTATTATCTTGATCCATCGTGACAAGCAATCCAACACACAATCACACAAAAGGCAAGCGAGAAAGAGGCGAACGGAAAAGAGAGGGCGAATAAAATGGCAAGGGTGAAGTGGGGGAGAGGAAAACGAGAGGCAAATGGCAAATAATGTAATGCGAGGGAGAAGAGGTTGTGATGGGTACTTGGTATGTCTTGACTTGTGCGTAGATCTCCCCGACAACGGCGCCAGAAATCCTTCTTGCTACCTCTTGAGCATGCGCTGGTTTTTCCCTTGAAGAGAAAAGGGTGATGCAGCAAAGTAGCGTAAGTATTTCCCTTAGTTTTGAGAACCAAGGTATCAATCCAGTAGGAGACTACACTCCAAGTCCCTCGTACCTACACAAACAAACAAGAACCTCACAACCAACGCGATAAAGGGGTTGTCAATCCCTTCACGGCCACTTGCGAAAGTGAGATCAAATAGAGATAATAAGATAAGTTAAATATTTTTGGTATTTTTATGATATAGATTGGAAAGTAAAGATTGCAAAATAAAGTAGATCAAAATCTTATATGATGGAAAATAGACCTGGGAGCCATAGGTTTCACTAGTGGCCTCTCTCAAGATAGCATAGGTGTTACGATGGGTGAACAAATTACTGTCGATCAATTGATAGAAAAGTGCATAGTTATGAGAATATCTAGGCATGATCATGTATATAGGCATCACGTCCAAGATTAGTAGACCGACTCCTGCCTGCATCTACTACTATTACTCCACACATCGACCGCTATCCAGCATGCATCTAGAGTATTAAGTTCATAAGAACAGAGTAACGCATTAGGCAAGATGACATGATGTAGAAGGATAAACTCAAGCAATATGATATAAACCCCATATTTTTAACCTCGATGGCACCAATACAATATGTGTCTGGCTGCCCCTGCTGTCACTGGGAAAGGACACCGCAAGATTGAACCCAAAGCTAAGCACTTCTCCCATTGCAAGAAAGATCAATCTAGTAGGCCAAACCAAACTGATAATTCGAAGAGACTTGCAAAGATAACCAATCATACATAAAAGAATTCAGAGGAGATTCAAATATTTCTCATAGATAAACTTGATCATAAACCCATAGTCCATCGGATCTCAACAAACACACCGCAAAAAGAGTTACATCGAATAGATCTCCAAGAAGATCGAGGAGAACATTGTATTGAGATTCAAAGAGAGAAAAGAAGCCATCTAGATAATAACTATGGACCCAAAGGTCTGTGGTAAACTACTCACAACTGATTGGAGAGGCTATGGCGTTGATGTAGAAGCCGTCCGTGATCAGTTCCCCCTCCGGCGGAGCGCCAGAAAAGGCTCCAAGATGGGATCTCACGGGTACAGAAGGTTGTGGCGGTGGAAATAGGGTTTCGTGGTGCTCCTGGATGTTTTCGGGGTACGTAGATATATATAGGCGAAAGAAGTCGGTCAGGGGAGCCACGAGGAGTCCACGAGGGTGGGGGGCGCGCCCACCCCCCTAGGGGTAAATTTGGGCTGGGCCTCCGGTTAATATGTTAGTCCCAAAAATGATATACAAGTGTTTAGTAAAGCCCATAAACATCCAAAACATGTAGTATAATAGCATGGAACTATAAAAAATTATAGATACGTTCGAGACATATCATAGATATGACTGAGACGCGTCTCCGGTCAATAACCAATAGCGGGAACTGGATGCCCATATTGGTTCCTACATATTCTACGAAGATCTTTATCGGTCGAAACTTTATGACAACATACGTAGTTCCCTTTGTCTGTCGGTATGTTACTTGCCCGAGATTCAATCATCGGTATCTCCATACCCAGTTCAATCTCGTTACCGACAAGTCTCTTTACACATTCCGTAATACATCATATCGTAACTAACTTCTTAGTCACTTTGCTTGCAAGCTTCTTGTGATGCTGTATTACCGAGAGGGCCCAGAGATACCTCTCTATCATACGGAGTGACAAATCCCAATGTCGATTCACGCCAACACAACAAACCCCTACGAGATACTTCTAAATCATCTTTATGATCACTCAGTTATGTTGTGATGTTTGATAGTACACAAGGTATTGCTCTGGTATCTGAGAGTTGCATGATCTCATTGTCGAAGGAATATGTATTTGACATTTAAGAAAGCAGTATCAATAAACTGAACGATCATATGCTAAGCTAACGGATGGGTCTTGTGCATCACATCATTCTCCTAATGATGTGATCCTGCTATCAAATGATAACACATGTCTATGGTTAGGAAACCTTAACCATCTTTTGATCAACGAGCTAGTCTAGTAGAGGCATACTAGGGATACAGTATTTTTTATGTATCCACACATGTATTTAAGTTTCTGGTCAATAGAATTCTAGCATGAATAATAAACCTTTATCATGATTAAGGAAATATAATAATAATCACTTTATTATTGCCTCTAGGTCATATTTCCAACAGTCTCCCACTTGCACTAGAATCAATAATGTAGATCACATAGTAATGAATCTAACACCCATGGAGTCTTGGTACTGATCATGTTTTGCCTGTGGAAGAGGTTTAGTCAACGGGTCTGCCACATTCAGATCTGTATGTATTTTGCAAATGTTTATGTCTCCATCATTGACCTTCAGATATGAAGTCCTTCATCCAAACTCCTTCATGTGCTGCTTCTGAAGCATCTATGTACTCTATTGCACATGTAGATCCCGCCATGCGCTCTGCCTGGAACTGCACCAATTGACAGCTCCACCATTCAATATAAATACGTATCTGGTTTGTGACTTAAGAGTCACCTGGATCTTTGTCGAAGCTAGCATTGACGTAACCATTTATGACGAGCTCTTCGTCACCTCCATAAAGGAGAAACATATCCTTGGTCCTTTTCAGGTTCTTCAGGATATTCTTGACCGCTGTCCAGTGATCCACTCCTGGATTACTTTGGTACCTCCCTACCAAACTTATGGCAAGGCACACATCAGGTCTGGTACACAACATGGCATACATAATAGAACCTATGGCTGAGGAACAGGGAATGACTTTCATTTTCTCTCTATTTTCTGCCATGGTCGGATTTTGAGTCTGACTCAATTTCACACCTTGCAACACAGGCAAGAACCCTTTCTTTGACTGGTCCATTTTGAGCTCCTTCAGAACTTTGTCAAGGTATGTGCTTTGTGAAAGTCCTATTAAGCATATCGATCTATCCCTATAGATCTTGATGCCCAATATATAAGCAACTTCACTGAGGTCTTTCATTGAAAAATTCTTATTTCAAGTATCCTTTTATGCTATCCAAAAATTCTATATCATTTCCAATCAGTAATATGTCATCGACATATAACTCCAGAAATGCTACAGAGCTCCCATTCACTTTCTTGTAAATGCAGACTTCTCCGTAAGTCTGTATGAAACCATATGCTTTGATCACATCATCAAAGCGTATATTCCAACTACGAGATGCTTGCACCAGTCCATAATAGATCGCTGGAGCCTACACACTTTGTTAGCACCTTTAGGATCGACAAAACCTTCTGGTTGCATCATATACAACTCTTCTTTAAGAAATCTATTAAGTTGTGCAGTTTTGACGTCCATTTGCCAGATTTCATAATTATAAAATGCGTCAATTGCTAACATGATTTAGACAAACTTAAGCATCACTATGCGTGAGAAAGTCTCATCGTAGTTAACCCCTTGAACTTGTCGAAAACCTTTTGCGACAAGTCGAGCTTTGTAGGCAGTGATATTACCATCAACATCCGTCTTCTTCTTGAAGATCCATTTATTCTCATGGCTTGCCGATCATCGGGCAAGTCCACCAAAGTCCATACTTTGTTTGCATACATGGATCCTATCTTAGATTTCATGGACTCAAGCCATTTGTTGGAATCTGGGCTCATCATACCTTCTTCATAGTTTGTAGGTTCGCCGTTGTCTAACAACATGACTTCGAGGACAAGATTACCGTACCACTCTGGTGCGGTACGTGTTCTGGTCGACCTATGATGCTTAGTAGTAACTTGATCTGAAGTTTCATGATCATCATCATTAGCTTCCTCTCTAGTAGGTGTAGGCATCACAAAAACTGTTTACTCGATGTACTACTTTCCAGTTCAAGAGAAGGTACAATTACCTCCTCGAATTCTACTTTCCTCCCACTCACTTCTTTCGAGAGAAACTCCTTCTCTAGAAATGACCCATTTTTAGCAACAAAGATCTTGGCTTCAGATCTGTGCTAGAAGGTGTACCCAATAGTTTTAGGGTATCCTATGAAGACACACTTCTCCGATTTGGGTTCGAGTTTATCAGGCCGTAGCCTCTTGACATAAGCGTCGCATCCCCAAATTTTAAGAAATGACTTAGGTTTCTTGCCAAACCATAGTTCATATAGTGTTGTTTCAACGGATTTAGACGGTGCCCTATTTAACGTGAATGTGGCTGTCTCTAATGCATAACCCCAAAATGATAAAGGCAAATCAGTAAGATACATCATAGAATGCACCATATCTAATAAAGTACGGTTACAACGTTCAGACACACCATTACGCTGTGGTGTTCCAAGTGGCATGAGTTGTGAAACAATTCCACATTTTTTAATGAAGCCCAAACTCGTAGCTCAAATATTCGCCTCCGCGATCGGATCATAGAAACTTTATTTTCTTGTTACGATGATTCTCCACTTCACTCTGAAATTCTTTGAACTTTTCAAATGTTTCAGACTTGTGTTTCATCAGTTAGATATACCCATACCTACTCAAATCATCTGTGAAGGTTAGAAAATAACGATACCCGTCGCGTGCCTCAACACTCATTGGACTGCATACATCAGTATGTATTATTTCTAGTAAGCCATTATCTCGCTCCATTGTTCCAGAGAATGGAGTTTTAGTCATCTTACCCATGAGGCATGGTTCACAAGTATCAAATGATTCATAATCAAGTGATTCCAAAAGTCCATCCGCATGGAATTTCTTCATGCGCTTTACACCAATATGACCTAAACAGCAGTACCATAAGTATGTTGCACTGTCATTATCAAGTTTGCATCTTTTGGCATCAATATTATGAATATGTGTATCACTACGATCGAGATTCAACAAGAATAGACCATTCAACAAAGGTGCATGACCATAAAAGATATTATTCATATAAATAGAACAACCATTATTATCCGACTAAAATGAATAACCGCCTCACATTAAACAAGATCCACATATAATGTTCATGCTCAACGCTGGCACCAAATAACACTTACTGAGGTCTAAAACTAATCCCGAAGGTAGATGTAGAGGTAGCGTGCCGAGAGCAATCACATCAACCTTGGAACCATTCCCGATGCGCATCGTCACCTCGTCCTTAGCCGATCTTCGTTTATTCCGCAGCTCCTGTTTTGAGTTACAAATACGAGCAACCGAACTAGTATCAAATACCCATGCGCTGCTACGAGCATTAGTAAGGTACACATCAATAACATGTATATCAAATATACCTTTGTTCACTTTGCCATCCTTCTTATCCGCCAAGTATTTGAGGCAATTCCGCTTCTAGTGACCATTTGCTTAGCAGTAGAAGCACTCAGTTTCAGGCTTGGGTCCAACTTTGGGATTCTTCACGGGAGCGGCATCTTACTTGCCATTCTTCTTAAAGTTCCTTTCTTTCCCTTGCCCTTTTTCTTGAAACTAGTGGTCTTGTTAAGCATCAACACTTGATGCTCCTTCTTAATTTCTACCTCCATCGGTTTCAGGATCGTGAAGAGGCCGGGAATCGTTTTTGTCATCCCTTGCATATTATAGTCCATCATGAAGCCTTTGTAGCTTGGTGGAAGTGATTGAAGAACTCTGTCAATAACACTCTCAACTGGAAGATCAATTCCCAGCCGAGTCAAGTGGTTATGATACCCAGATATTTGGAGTATGTGTTCACTGACATAACTATTCTCCTCCATCTTACAGCTATAGAACTTGTTGGAGACTTCATATCTCTCAAACTGGGCATTTGCTTGGAATATCAGCTTCAGTTCTTGGAACATCTCATATGCTCCATGGCGTTCAAAACGTCTTTGAAGTCCCGGTTCTAGGTCGTAAAGCATGGCACACTGAACTATTGAGTAGCCATCAGACCGAGCCTACCAAATGTTCATAACATCTGTAGTAGCTCCTGCAGCAGGTCTGTCACCTAGCGGTGCATCAAGGACATAATTCTTTTATGCAGCACTGAGGATAATACTCAAGTTACGGACCCAGTCTGTGTAGTTGCTACCATCATATTTCAACTTAGCTTTTTCGAGGAACACATTAAAATTCAAGGGAACGGTAGCACATGCCATTGATCTACAACATAAATATGCAAAAACTATTAAGACTAAGTTCATGATAAATTTTTAGTTCAAATAATCAGCCCTCAAGTTGTCTAAGCCATACATGATCCAAATCAACTAACCCATGTCCGATCATCATGTGAGATGGGGTAGTCTTCAATGGTGAACATCTCTATGTTGATCATATCTACTATATGACTCACGTTCGACCTTTCGGTCTCCAGTGTTCCGAGACCATGTCTGTACATGCTATGCTCGTCATGTTTAACCCAAGAATTCTGCATGTGCAAAACTGGCTTACACCCTTTGTATGTGAATGTAGAGTCCTGCTACGTCTTGAGCTTGCGTTGGTTCTCCTTGAAGAGGAAAGGGTGATGCAGCACAGTAGCGTAAGTATTTCCCTCAGTTTTTGAGAACCAAGGTATCAATCCAGTAGGAGGCTCCTCACAAGTCCCACGAACCTACACAAACAAACAAAGAACTCGCAACCAACGCGCTAAAGGGGTTGTCAATCCCTTCACGGCCACTTGCGAAAGTGAGATCTGATAGAGATAATATGATAAGATAAATATATTTTTGGTATTTTATAATATAGATGCAGAAAATAAAGATGCAAATAAAAGTAGATTGAAAGCTTATATGATAAAAGATAGACCCGGGGCCATCGGTTTCACTAGAGGCTTCTCTCAAGATAGCATAAGTATTACAGTGAGTGAACAAATTACTGTCGAGCAATTGATAGAAAAGCGAATAATTATGAGATTATCTAGACATAATCATGTATATAGGCATCACGTCCATGACAAGTAGACTGACTCCTTCCTGCATCTACTACTATTACTCCACACATCGACCGCTATCCAGCATGCATCTAGAGTATTAAGTTCATAGGAACAAAGTAACACATTAAGAAAGATGACATGATGTAGAGGGATAAACTCAAGCAATATGATATAAACCCCATATTTTTATCCTCGATGGCAACAATACAATACGTGCCTTGCAACCCTTTCTGTCACTGGGTAAGGACACCGCAAGATTGAACCCAAAGCTAAGCACTTCTCCCATGGCAAGAAAGATCAATCTTGTAGGCCAAACCAAACCGATAATTCGAAGAGACTTGCAAAGATAACTCAATCATACATAAAAGAATTCAGAGAAGATTCAAATATTATTCATAGATAAACTTGATCATAAACCCACAATTCATCGGATATCGACAAACACACCGCAAAAAGAGTTTACATCGAATAGATCTCCACAAGAGAGGGGGAGAACATTGTGTTGAGATCCAGAAAGAGAGAAGAAGACATCTAGCTAATAACTATGGCCCCGAAGGTCTGTGGTAAACTACTCACAACTCATTGGAAGGGCTATGGTGTTGATGTAGAAGCCCTCCGTGGTGGATTCCCCATCCGGCAGAACGTCGGCGACGGCTCCAAGATGGGATCTCGCGGATACAGAAGGTTACGGTGGCGGAAATATTTCTTTGGTGGCTCCCTGGATGTTTTCGGGGTATGTAGGCTTATATAGGAGGAAGAAGTACATCGGTGGCTGCCCGAGGCGCCCACGAGACAGGGGGCGCGCACAGGAGGGGTGGGCGCGCCCTCCTATCTCGTGGCCGCCTCGGCTGCTTCTTGGCTTGCACTCCAAGTCCTCTGGATCACGTTCGTTCCAAAAATCACACTCCCGAAGGTTTCATTCCGTTTGGACTCCGTTTGATATTCCTTTTCTTCGAAATAGTGAAATAGGCAAAAAAACAGCAATACGGGCTGGGCCTCTGGTTAGTAGGTTAGTCCCAAATGATATAATTGTGTAAAATAAAGCCCATAAACATCCAAAACAGGTAATATAATAGCATGGAACAATCAAAAATTATAGATACGTTGGAGACATATCAAGTCCATCACACCCGACCATCACGAGGTGCTTCGAAACAACAAACTTTGGCAACAGTGCATACTTAGGGAGAACACTTTTATCTTGAAATTAAGTGAAGGGATCATCTTATAATGCTACTGTCGTTCTAATCAAAATAAGATGCATAAAGGATAAACATCACATGCAATCAAAAATATGTGACCTGGTATGGCCATCATCATCTTGTGCTTTTGATCTCCATATCCAAAGCATCATCATGATCTCCATCGTCACCGACACGACACCTTGATCTCCATCGTAGCATCGAGGTCGTCTCGCCAACTATTTCTTCTACAACTATTGCTAACGCATAGCGATAAAGTAAAGAAATTACATGGCGCTTAAATGATTGACACGCAGGTCATACAATAATTAAAGACAAGGCTCCTCCCGGTTGTCGTACTCATCGACATGCAAGTCGTGAACTTATTGCAAAACATGATCATTTCATACATCAACATATATCACATCATATCTTGACCATATCACATCACAACATGACCTGCAAAAACAAGTTAGACATCCTCTACTTTGTTGCTGCAAGTTTTACGTGGCTGTTACGGGCAACTAGCAAGAACTATTCTTACCTACGCAAAACCACAACGATGATTATCAAGTTTGCTATTTTAACCTTCTCTAATTAAGGACCAACAGTAGTCAAATTTGATTCAAGTAAAGTAGGAGAAACAGACACCCGCCACCCACCTTTATGCAAAACAAGTTGCATGTCAGTTGGTGGAACCAATCTCATGTACGTGGACATGTAAGGTTGGTCCGGGCCGCTTCATCCCACAATACCGTCGAGTCAAAATAAGACGTTGGTGGTAAGCAGTATGAACATCACCGCCCACAACTCCTTTGTGTTCTACTCGTGCATATCATCTACGCATAGACTTGGCTCATGATGCCACTGTTGGGGAAGGTTGCATGGAAAACAAAAAATTTCTATGCACACGCAAGATCTATCCACGGAGATGCATAGGTACGAGAGGGGAGAGCATTTACATACCCTTGTAGATCACTAAGCGGAAGCGTTTATCAACGCGGTTGATGTAGCCGTACACCTTCACAATCCGTCCCGATCAAAGTACCGAACATATGACACCTCTGCGTTCAGCTCACGTTCAGCTCGATGACATCCTCGCCTTCTCGATCCAGCAAGAGAGGCGAAGTAGTAGATGAGTTCCGGCAGCACGACGATGTGGTGATGGTGGTGGTGAAGAACAATCTCCGCAAGGATTCGCCAAGCACAACAGAAACTATGACGGAAGATAAACTAGAGGGGGCGGGGTTGCCGGCACATGGCTTGGTGAATCTTGACATGTTCCGGGTGCTAGCCCTGCCCCTCTATTTATATGTTGAGCCCTGGGGTCGTTTCTTGGAGAAAGAGCCTCCTCAAAGTCGGTTTAGCCCACAAGGCAAGAGTCCTTCTCATACTCCAGGACCAGACACCAGGGTCCTCAGTGTCTGGCCCCAGACACCAGGTTCCCTCGCGTCTGGCCCCTGGCCTCCGCAAAACTTCCATTTGCACCTTCCTAAAGCCCTGTGGGCTTTACCCCTTGGCCCAAATAAAGTGTTCTCACACCAGAACATTTTGGGAAACATCCGAAACCCCTTCCGGTGAATTCTGGAACCCTTCCGAAGACCAAACACTATTATCTCATATATCAATCTTTACCTCCGGACCATTCCAGAGCTCCTCATCATGTTCGTGATGTCATCTGGGACTCCGAACAACATTCGGTCACCAACACACATAACTCATAATCCCTCCATTCCTAAATATAGGGTGTATAGTTTTTGGCACGGAAATTAAAGAACGCACATGGAGGGAAAATTTCACAAGTTTTGGACGAGATTACACCTAACTAATTGACATGAGAAAATAGAGGAGCTTGCCTAATATAAGGAAATGTAATCAAATCCCTAAAAACATTATCTAGACGAGTGGTGCAACGCAATACACCTTATATTTCGGATTCTTTCTCAAAAATCTATACACCTTACATCAAGGAATGAAGGGAGTATAATACTACATCCTCAATGAATGTTAAGCGTGCAAACCCTACGGGTTCGAGAATTATGTAGACATGACCGAGACGCTTCTTCGGTCAATAACCCATATTGGTTCCTACATATTACACGAAGATATTTATCGGTTGAACCTTTTTGACAACATATGTAGTTACGTTTGTCTGTCGGTATGTTACTTTCCCGAGATTGGATCGTCGGTATCTGCATACCCAGTTCAATCTCGTTATCGGCAAGCCTCTTTCCTCGTTCCGTAATACATCATCTCGTAACTAACTTCTTAGTCACTTTGCTTGCAAGCTTCTTGTGATGTTGTATTACCGAGAGGGCCCAAAGACACCTCTCCGTCATACGGAGTGACAAATCCCAATCTCGATTCACGCCAATTCAACAGACACCTTTGGAGATACCTGTAGAGCATCTTTATGATCACCTAGTTACGTTGTGACGTTTGATAGCACACAAGGTATTCCTCTGGTATCCGAGAGTTGCACGATCTCATGGTCGAAGGAATATGTATTTGACATTTAAGAAAGCAGTAGCAATAAACCGAACGATCATATGCTAAGCTAACAAATGATCCTTGTCCATCATATCATTCTCCTAATGATGTGATCCCGTTATCAAATGACAACACATGTCTATGGTTAGGAAATCTTAACCATCTTTTAATCAACGAGCTAGTCTAGTAGAGGCATACTAGGGACACGATATTTGTTTATGTATCCACACATGTATTTAAGTTTCTAGTCAATACAATTCTAGCATGAATAATAAACCTTTATCACGATTAAGAAAATATAATAATAACCAATTTATTATTGCCTCTAGGGCATATTTCCAACAATAGATGCACCCAAGATGAACATGTACATCCATAAATTTAGTCTAGTAAGGCCATGCATAATGGTGCCATGACAAGAGAGTGCCACATAGGGTAAATGTTGATGTGAAGGTGAGAGAAACCATAAGAAATGAAATGTGTTCTCTTAATTAATAGATGGTATCTTAGTAACAATATATCTCACCACTTATTTAGTGATATCTAATTACGAGAGATAATACTAAAAATAACCCACATACAACATTTTTTATTGCATTCTCTTGATTATGTGACAGATTTAAGATAAGAGTGTCTTTTCAACCACTATACATGTCCTAAGGGCATCTTAAACATCCGCTCACCTATATGCCTCAACATATTTCAGAAAAAAACCTATATGTCCAAAATGAACACTTTTAGGCCTCCAACTCAATCATTTATATTAGACTAGACCTGTTGGGTCACTCAGAATTTGGCCTCAATGGGGATATCTCTAGAAATATGGACGCCCGTCATGTGGGACTTTGGCAATTTAGACACACCCAAAACCCGAGACGGCGCCCACGGTTTTGCACTTAATGGAAGCTCATTGAATCTTTGCCTACCTGCATTCATGGCGTGGTCACGGGTTTGCCGCTCGAGGAGCCCCTCGGCTATTAAAAGAATGCAGGTGACCCCCAAACCCCAGTCGTTCGATTTCCACCCTCTCTCCCACACTTTCGACACTATCACCACTTGTAGCCGATCTTGTCATGCCATTGTCCTCTTTCGTCCTGGAGATCACCTAATAAAAGATGCTCAACGGATTTGTGCATTTTGATGTAGAGGCAAGGGGTAATCCTCCTTCTCGGAAAAACAACAAGATGCTCATGTCGAAGCATTGCAAGGAGATCCCCGCCAAGGTGCGTGCCGCCAAATCCCAGTGCGTGGCTGACATTGTAGCTGACTAACCTCCGAGATCTTCAGAGGCACTTGGAGCAAGTGATGGCGGTTGACCCCACCACCAATTTCACAACTGCTGGGTTTGAGGTAGCCTACATCATCGTTGGTGGGGGTGACAACATATGCATCCTTCCCATGGAGGAGGCAGAGTAGCAATAGCGCCTCGCATTGGCGGAGGCGCAAATTGACGCTGAGCTCGCGGATTCTGCCATCATGGCACCGCTTCTAACGGACACGGAGTTCGTCCCGGGAATCGGGCGATCTTCGAGTCCATCCACGACACCAAGTTCTGGGGCGATCTTCAAGTCCTTCCACGTCATCGAGTGCGCCATCCTCTTTGGGACATTGAAGATGAGGACTCCAAGCACGACTATGATGCAAGAGAGGTGGATGCCGGTGGCTCTGGCAGATTCGAGCGAGCCATCAATGACGTTTAGGCTGATGGGGCGTTCGTCGACTCATCTTTAACACAGACGAGTAGAATTATTAGGTTAAAATGTGTAAACAATCTATGTATTTTACTCTCCTTTTAAAGAAAGACACCCAAATGAGATCTTAGATATAATAAATATCGAGGTAAACAATAGCCAATACAATGGACAACAAATTGGACATAGAATGACTAGTAAAAATATACATTGAAAATCATTCTAGCCTTCTTCTTCCTCCTATTGTAAGCCTCCCGCCGGAGTTTGAAAATTGCATTGAACTGAATGTAAAGGAAAGGGATACCTGCAAATGCCCTCGCCTTATCAGGCTTTGAATACCGCAATATCCACTCGCCCTTGAGACAAGATCAATAAATCGATGAAGCAATATTGATTGGAGCATCACCCCACACAGTACAAGCTTGCAATCCATCACCACCGGTTCAGAGGTTGAAGAAAACGGACCATGCCACAAGTCTTGGCTAGACCTCTGCCGCTCCACATTGCCATCCATGGCGGACACCACGCCCGACAAGTGTTCAGCCAAATTCCATAGCCAAATTTATTGACGTTTTTGTTGTTTACTTTGAAGCAAACAAGATGGACTCGACCTCAGAGTACTTCTATGTCGGGTTTAGGGATCCGTCCTCCTCATATGTGGACGAATATGAAGATGAAACAACGATGATGCATGCGGTTCTCGAAGATGCCCAACATGTGGAGGAGAATGTTCTCATTCCAAGGAATCAATTAGGGGGCATCGAGTGCTTAATAGAAAGAGGGCACAGGGGTATCCGATGTTGATGGATGACTACTTTGTCCGTGATGCACCATTCAAGTCCTTTTTCCATTGTCCATTTCGAATGAGCCGAACATCTCCACTATAATTTTTTTCGGGAATATGATGACTACGTGATCTTGAAGAAGGATGCCGTTGGAAACATTGGATTCTCTGGTTACCAGAAGGTAACACTACCTTCAGAATGTTTGCCTATGGCACGACCGCAGATTCGTTGATGAGTACCTCTGAATGTTCGAAACCACATGTCTCGAAGCCATGGTCAAGTTTGCTACTGCGGTGGTCAAGGTATTTGGAGCAGAGTACTTACGAGAACCAACCGCCGAAGCCAGGTATGCTCGGATCCCTCGATTGCATGCACTGAGAATGAAATAATTGCCCATATGCTATACAAGGGCAATATCAGGGTCATTTCAAGAAGCCAACCACCATTCTTAAAGCAGTTCCTTCGCAGGACCTCTGGATTTGACACTCTTTTTTTTGGATGCCCGAGGCCTCGCAATGACATTGGTGTGTTGCAACTACATCATCCAGACCATTGTTTGCCAAAGAAAGAGGTCTCATAATTACATTCTTTGGGAGACCATTGTTTGCAAGGTTGTGTGTGCGAGAACCTCCTGCGCAACTACATCATCAGTGGTCATGAGTACAACATGTGCTATTATCTTTATAATGGTATATATCCTTCATGGACGACCTTCATCAAGACCATCTCTGAGCCAAGGGAGTGAGAAAAGAGCTCACTTTGTCCAAAGACAAGAAAGAGCTTGAAAGGATGTTGAGGGGGCATTTGGAGTGCTCCAAGCCCGTTTTGTGGTTGTTCGAGGACCTGCAAAAATATGTGATGTAGAGATGTTGTGGGAGGTCATGACAACTTGTATGATTATGCACAACATGATTATGGAGGATGAGGGTGACGGAGTACACCACGGTTTGAAATTTGAGCAAATGGGTGATCCTACCCAACTTCCTGAGTAGAACCTGACGACATTCGAGGAATTCATCCAAATGCATCAACAAATTCGTTATCGAACAGCTCATAAGCAGCCCTAGAATGATCTGGTTCAACATTTATGGGAATTTGAGGGGAGAACTAAACAATATGGTTGAATAAATTTAATTCAAAATTTAACCTTTTTATTGCATAACTTCATGTTTCGATTGTAATATTTTTTAAAAATTAGTTTGCATCTAATATTCACATAACATTATTATAGACACTTATTTTAAGTGTTCTAGATATAAGATTAAAAAGCAATGGTGAACATTTGATATATAGGGTTGGATGGCCACCCCTGTCCACTGTCCACGGATACGTGTTCGTTGACGTTTTGGGTGTCTGTTTTGATGGACAACGTAGCTTCATCACTTCCAAACCAACAAATAGTACCTTCCAACCACGCTTGGTTATCGTTGAGCAACGCACGCAGAGTAGTCCAGGTGTACATGCCCAGTCGGACGACCTCACGTGCGCGCAGCGTACTGTTCATGCGCGGTGCGGTGTGCAGCCGCGTATCTCCCCTCTCCCGCGCCGTGGTGTTTCTTCACAGTTCACACGCTCTGGAAACTGAGCTTTCGGCCGGGTAAGCATCGGCCCATGTATCCATCCACCGGTGACTCTCCGGCCGGCCGGTCAGTCCGCCACTAGTTTCTGACTCAGAATCTCGGGCGTCGCCGTCGCGGCGGGGTGGTCGGGTTTGGCATACGTCGCGCATCTCGGCACGAGGACGGAGGAGAGGACCCCCTCGTGGCCCGCCCGTGCCGCATCTTGCTCGAATTGGAAAGGGCACCACCCATCGGCATCCTCCGGCTGGACGGAGAACGGAAAGTGGCAGCGGCGGTGCGCAGTGTGCGGACGCCGAGGTGCGCGTCCACGTGAAGGCCCTCGTGCGACAGCGCCGCCCCCTGCCCTCGCGGTACACACGCAGTTCCTTGGTCACCGTCGCGCGCCGCCGTGGGATAAGTACCAAGTGATGCTCCACGGAGCATTATTGCTGATGCAACGGCAGCTTAACAGCGACCCCCGGCGGCGATGCTGCTGCGCTGTCCTCCTCGGATATGTGTAGGGTAAAGAGAGCTAGCTGGCTGGATAGCGCCAGACTTTCAGGCTTAGCCGTGCTCGAATGTGCTTACAGATGCAAATTTATGATTCTGAGATAATGCATCAGGTTTCAAGATAACGTTCCCTCAAGGGAAATATTTTTGGAGGCTAAAAGAGCGAATTATCGTTCCATACGAGGCTCGTTTTGAACGAACGTCGCAATCGAAGAGTGTTCCATCAGAAAATCACTCCCAACGAATGCCCAAGAATTGTCATGCTATAAGTGGTATATACTATTTGCCATGCCATTGTAAAAGATTTCTTATGTTTATAAAGAAAAAAATCGCCATGCTAGCAGAAGAGATTGCCAAAGGTTTGTCATGTTGCAGCAGAGTAATTGATATGCGTTTTTTTATAAGTTGGGTGTAAACTTTGTTATAATCTCGACAAATATTCTTAAAAAACATTAAACCTTCAGTTATTTAGTATTTTTTTGAGAAACACCTATAACTTTAATCATACTCGTAACAATTACAAGTACATTGATTTGGACCTAAAATTCAAGAAAATACAAAGTAATTCTTATGAATAAGAATTACAATGAAATCTCTTGAAAAAAACACCTTCTTCACGGCGTCAATCTCTGCTCGAAGAAATATTCCAAAAACTTCGATAAAGAGGCTACAATTTGACTGGAGGAACGATGTTGTCACTCTTTCACCCGCATGAACATTATCAATAATAGTTTTTGAAAGCGTCTTGAGTCGCCCATCCAAAGATATTGGAAGGCTTGATCGATGAAGTACTTGGGCCGGGGATGATCCCCTAGAAGCGCAGGCCGTCGAATCACTATATCTTCACCATGTTGCCGATGAAAGATTTTACCTCCACAAAGAATCAGACCAACAGAAAAGACTTGACACAACAACATAAACTCATCAGATCTGAATAATCGATCTGAGAGGACAAAAAACTATCTAACCTCATGGCACTGCCAAAAGAACGAGAGGACGTTTATTCTCACACGAAGAACATAGATGTCTTGATGATCCGAGGTCAGTTATTTAGTATTAAGGACATAGTGAAATGTATCTTGCAATTTTGGAGCATGGCACCCCTACTAGATTTGTTCCTACTTTAAATGTGCTAGCTGGGTTTTGAAACCTGATGCATTATCTTGTTCAAGAGTATAGAAGGCTCATTTGTCAGGTAGGATTCCAACATGTAAATTTTAATTATTTCTTATATTCAAATATCTTAAAAACTTGGAATGTGCAGATAAAAAACATGGCGTGTCTCAAAAAATAATCTCACAACTAACCTGTAAACCAGCATCGAGTATTTGTTTAAGGGGGTCCTGATGGTTTTTCCGCTGAGTTCCACCAGAATTTTTGGGAGGTCATCAAACATGATTTCCTATTCTTGTTTGGATGCCTTCACGCTGGCCAACTAGAGTTGTTCCGCTTAAACTTTGGTGAAATTATGTTATTACCTAAGGTTAATGAGGCTGAAAGGATACAACAATATCGTCCAATTTGCCTCCTTAATGTTAGTTTTAAAATATTCACTAAGATATTAATGATTAGGCTAAATTCGGTTGCTGAACATGTGATTCGTCCTTCTCAAACTGCTCTCATGCAAGGCAGAAACATCCTACATGGGGTTGTTGTCCTTCATGAAACGGTTCACGAATTGCATCAGAAAAACTGAATAAGCTGGCTCTTAAAACCGACTTTGAAAAAGCTTATGACAAAGTCAAGTAGTCTTTCTTCAATAGACTCTCAGAATGAAAGGTTTTTCTGCAGAGTGACACGCTATGATCCATAGTTTCGTGTCTGGAGGTAGTGTTGCCATTAAAGTCAATGATGATGTTGGCAACTATTTCCAAATGAAAAAAGGATTGCGGCAAGGTGACTCAGTATCGCCCATGCTATTCAATATAGTGACTGATATGTTGGCGGTCATGATTGAGCGTGCCAAGGTTGATGGCCAAATTGATGAGGTAGTGAATCATCTAGTGGATGGTGGCCTATCTATCCTCCAATATGCTGATGATACGATTCTCTTTATGGATCATGACCTCGAGAAAGTAAGAAATCTGAAATTAATTTTATCAGCATTCGAGCAACTCTAGGGCTTAAGATCAATTTCCATAAAAGTGATCTGTTTTGTTTTGGCGAGGCTCAAGACGAGGCCCATCTGTATGCTGAGCTATTCAGATGCAGATTGGGCCAGTTTCCGATCACTTATTTGGGGATACCGATACATTATCGGAGACTCACAAATGCTGAATGGAAACACGTCGAGGAGAGACTACAAAAAAGACTTAGTAGTTGGAAAGGTAAATTGCTATCTCTGGGTGGAAGGTTGGTCCTCATAAATTCAGTACTAAGTAACATGGTACTATATATGATTTCCTTCTTTCAATTGCAGAAAGGAGTATTACATAGATTGGATTACTTCTATCGAGATTCTTTTGGCAAGGAGATAGCGAGAGAAAAAAATCGGCTGGCTAAATGGAGTGTGGTTTACCGTCCCAAGGACCAAGGCGGTTTGGGCATTCATGACCTTGAGGTTAAGAATAAAGCCCTCCTCGTCAAATGGTTGTTTAAGTTGTTAACGGAAGATGGTGTATGGTAAACCCTCCTAAGGAGAAAATATGTGGGTTCTAAGGTGGTATCACAAGTATACTGAAGCCTGGGGACTCTCACTTTTGGGCCGGACTAATGGCAACGAAGAAATATTTTTTCCACTATGGTTCCTTCTCAATTAAGGATGGCTCGGAAATTAGATTCTGGGAGGATAAGTGGCTAGGTAATGCTACTCTCCGGGAACAATATCCAGCTCTATACAATATTGTGCGTCACAAGGGCGATACTATTGCCAAGGTTATGAAATCATTTCCGCCAAACGTGACATTCAGAAGGGTTTTAATTGGACCTAGACTCCAATCCTGGAACATACTGCTCCAAGGGTTAACCACGGTACAGTTGTCACAAGGGTCCGATGTCTTTCCGTGGAACCTACATGGGAATGGGCAGTTCTCAGTGAAGTCTATGTATAGAGCTTTGATCCAGTCAGATGTGCCAGTTGATAATAATAAGAAGATCTGGAAGATGAAGATACCTCTTGAGAATAAAATCTTTGTGTGGTATCTTCATCGCTGAGTCAATCTAACTAAAGATAACCTTATTAAGAGGAATTGACATGGAAGTACGCAATGTGTATTTTGTCTGCATGATGAGACAATAAAACATTTGTTCTTCCATTGTAAATTGGCTCGTTCTATATGATCAGTCATCCAAATAGCTTCTGGCCTGTATCCTTTGTGTAGTGTTGCTAATATATTTGGCAACTGGTTACATGGGATTGATCACATGTTTAGAATTCATCTCAGGATGGGACCGCTTGCTGTGATTTGGTCGCTTTGGCTATGTAGAAATGATAAGGTTTTTAATGATAAAAGTACTTCCCTTATGAAGGTTATCTACATATGTATCGGGACGCTTTGTTTATGGTCCTCTCTACAGCGAGTGGAGAATCGAGACATGTTTACGGAGGCGTGTACACGATTGGAGGCTGCAGCGAGGGATAATTTTACCCAACATGGGTGGCAGCATGATCTTAGGATTGGGCCTCCTACGGTTTAGGCGTCATACATATATTCATCCTTTTATTTTGCCTTCTTTTATTTTGGCTTGTCGTGAGAACTTTGTTGGACGTGTGCATCTTAGTTATGCAGAGGCCGGGTGTAATGTTAAACCCCTTTTAAGTAATAAAGCACCCCTTTTCATAAAAAATTGTTTAAGGGGGTGAATTGGGTGACGCGGTAGCATGAAACAAAAAAGATACCAATATTACAATTGCACATATGAAATTTGCATCTCAAGTTTTCCCAGTTTTCCGCTGAATTTGATTTTGTAGCGCCACCCCATTAGGACCTTTTTTTTATTCATCAAGCAGATGTATATCTGACCGCACTATGGCAAGGAGAAAGCCAGTAATTACATCAAAGGTTGAAACAAATGTGTTTGCATTAAGAGCCTCTCTTGCACACAATGGGCCACAGTATTAGCGCCATGTCTGTGAAAAGAAGTCTAAAACCCTAGAAGTTGTGAGCTAAACATCTCATCTCCCGTCCAAAACAACTTGACAATCCGTCTCTATCAGGAAGTGTTGCAACCCATGGTTAGCCTCTACGTGAAGGGCATCTTGGCATGCCATCAACTCAATAGTAATAGGATCAATGATATCATCACAACAAGCACACCTTGTCGTAAACAAAACACAATTATGATTGTGCCCTATGACACCCCCTCCCTCTTCATCCTCGATGATTGGCATCCAATAGAGCTCCATCTGTATTAAATTTGATCCACCCGCCTTCCCGTGGCACTCATCTTGCCACAGTTCACTGTTCATCCAATTTATCCTCCCTAAACAAAAACTATTGATTTACAATGTTGGTAATAGACCTCTCCATGAGTGTGATTGACCTGACTATGCCAAGTTGCCCACATGACCGTGGTACACACTACAACATCTATCTTTGCTACAATGTTTGCATCCGAAAATTATGTCACCCAAATTAGTTAGTGAAACCTCTGTGCCTTCAAATTGAGGTGGACCTCGTCCGCCTGCCAAAAAGATAGTCAAGGTCACGTACCAGCAAGAATTGGTACAACAACTCATCCTCATGACCACACAAAGGACAAACTACCACTTGCATAAAGTAGATTGAATTCTTTAGTTTATTGACACTCTAGCCCTACACATTTGTAGGACCTTTTTAACCCCTCTCTGAGAAGAGGCACCCCAATTTGGGCTAAAGTAGATTGAACTCTCCAGTTTATTGGCACTCTGGCCCTACACCATGAAATAATCCTCAAGGATTTCATTTACTCGCGACGCACTCCGACGACCAATTTTTGTGAAAATAAGATACTCGTTAGCAAATAGAAAATGGCAGATCCAAGGAGCTCTATAGCTGACACAAATACCTCTATCAATCCAGCCTCCATCATAGTTCTTTACTGTACATGATAAATCTTCTTCGCATGTACATGATAAATCTTCTTCACATATCAAGAGCAAGTGGGGTGAAATATCCCCCGGCCGAACTCCCCTTGAGGATAAAATGTGGGTAGTAGCTCCCCGTTGACTTTAATAGTCAAACACACATTAGGTACACATCTCATGACCAACAGAATCCATGCTTCATCAAAGTCTAGCTACTGCATATTTTGTTACAAGTAACTCCATTCCACTCGATCGTAGACTTTCATCATAGCTTAACACACCCTACCCTTCTTTGCCCTTTTTCTTCACATAGAGTGGATGAATTCATACACTGTCAAGATGTTATCAAAGATCAACACCTAACACAAAAATCCTTTGTTCTTCTACAAGTATCTCATCTAAGGCTCTCTCAAACTATTAGCCAACACCTTAGAATAAATATTGTATATAACATTAAGTAAGAAGACCAGTCTATGCTGGGCAATATTATGATTTTATTTGTTAACTCATAATCATAACAATCATCGTCTTATTAACAACTTCTGGCATATGCCCACAACTCAAGAAACCAAGAACAACTGTAAGATCTTCTGTGCTCGGCTCCCAATGCCTATAACAAAATCCATGATTAAAACTATCAGCATCAGGCGACTTCGATGACCCCATGGAGAATAGGGCCCCAACAACCTCCTATGCTCAAATGGCCTCATTAGACACTCATTCATTTAGTTCGACGCCTTCCTGGGCATATGATTCAAGATCGTCTCAAACTCAGTATGATCCTGGGCTAAGTATAGGCTAGTATTAAAGCTCTCAACCTTGCCATGCACTTCTTGTTTCCTTTCTAACAAAGTGTCACCTACCACTCTCAAACAAGAAATTTGGTTCTAGCTCTGATCCAATCTATCCTTGATTGTTGTTTGTCCATTACCTCTTCTTTATGAGAAGATCAGTAAGCTGCAACAATAACCCACACTCCAGGTTTGAAGGACTTTGGAAGACCAACTGAAATCTTTCAAATTTGTACGACTTTTGGATCTTCATTATCCTCCTCCTGATATCTCCGAAATTCTTAGTATTCCAATCCATAACTATACCTGCATCTACATTAGGGCACAAGGGGAATATTTGATCATGAAAAAAAATCCAAAAAGGAGAGCAATGGCTAACAACAACGAGAAAATGGACCGAAGAAAAACTTCTTACGGATGCTTTAGACACATTATACACTCTAGAAAATCCCGGCAGCTACAACTAAGCTAGAAATCCTACTCTAACATATTTATTAGGATTTTCATCTACTTATTAGCATTGGAGAACATATATCAAGATGTTCAACGATAACATGTGACAATGCACCACACAAAGGACATCCGACTAACAAAAATTTAAATGAGTAGTAAAATAGTTCTCCAGCTTGGATTTACAATATAGGTATATGATTGTAGATTTATTATTATTTTGAATGTTCTTAAGGTGAAAAAATAATACAATAAGCATATATGTAAAATGGCAACACATTTATAAGTTTATACATTATTCGTTTGTGTTAAATTTGTTGATAACATGATTAAATCAAATAGGTACATAAATGTATTTTTTCTAAGCAATGAATATCCCTGCACGTTAACAATAGATCGGGTAAGCATCGGGCAAAGCAATTTTAATGCATGTAAATGAAATAAGGGAATGATATGGCCATTTTGGATCACTATTTCTTATTATAGTTTACTCTTTATTAATAATATGTTGCACATTATTGCTCAAATGTAATGCCTTTTCCCCCAAAGATTTTCATATAATAAACGGATAGGAAAATTCTCAGGAAAATACCGGACAACTGGAAATCAGAGTAAAAAATATAACAAGAGAAAAAGTAGTTTTTTTGGAGCTCCAAAAGGAACGAAACTATTACTAAACTTCTTCCCAAAGATATGGAGCCATAGGCCTTGGCCCCTGGCCACCGCCTCCCGACACCCTTTTTCCATGAAACCATATCTGACCCAAAACATACATGATTTTTTTGTGGGATTTTTCCATCACTGCTACGAGGCGGAATCATGGCGGAGCACTTTTGCCCTCTGACAAGCTGATTCTGTCGTAGATCCATCCCTCCGGGAGGGGGAATTCAAAGCCATCATCATTGCCAACACTCCGATCATCATTGGGATCACCATCTTTATCAGCATCGGCATCTCCATCAACCCCTTTCATCCCATCTCTTTGTTCTATGAACTTCCTTTGCAGATTGCTTGTTGAGAGTGGTTTCTAGTATTGATTGCTACTTGTAATTGATGCTTAGAAGCTTTATCGATGAAAGATTCATATGTTGAGATTGTTAATCATATATTCATCTGCACTAATAATGATCCATATGATGTGTTGTGAGTAGTTCGTTATGTTCTTGAGGACATGAGATAAATCTTGTTACTATTAATCTTATCAAGTTGAATTTAGTTCAATGTTTTGATATTGTGTTCTGATGTAATTCTCTAGTGGTGTTGTGTGAGCGTTGAATACATAACGCTTCAACTTTAAGGGTCTAGATAAGAGCATCACATGATTAGTTTGTTTATGGTTGTGTGACCAAAGTGGCAGATATTTACCCCAAGTTTATGAACTACTATTGCATGAGGGGTTATGAAACCCTATAATTTATTTCTATGGTTAGATTGTTATCTTAATTACTCCCTTGTATTTATGGATGCTTCAATAGAGGTATAACCATAAGTAGGTTGCTTGTTCAAGTAAGAACAACACCTTATCATAAGTTTCACCTACACAATATCTATCAAAACAATGGACAATAACTCAATGAATCTTGATGAAAGTAACTACATGAAATTCTTGTGTGTCCTCGAGAACGCCTTGGTCCATATGAGTATACAACCGGCTTGTCCTTAGCACAATTAAGGATTGAGCCACTTACTACACCTATGCAACTCTTGTTACTATTTACTTGCATTTACTATCGCTTTCAAACAATCCCTCAAACAGTCTTTGCAACTTTTACAGTGATATTTTGCTAGTTTTCACAAACCAGTTCTTTCTGCTCCTCATGAGGTTCGACACGCTTAATTATCAAAAATGTCATGATAGATTTCCTATACTTGTGGGATATCAGCAAATTAGTACACAAAAAATGTAATAGAATAAATAAGTATAAGAGTGGTTTAAAATAAAATAGAAGTAATAATTGTAAGTATGATTGTGATCTAAAATTTAATAATTGATGTTAAACTAGTATGCAACAATCTATGAGAAGTTGTCTCCGAGATATGGTTGCATTTGCTTCAAGGTGTATTTACTTTTGCTACGTGGGAATCTTTGTTATATCTTACATAATAATCATGGAAGGTTGTCCATTTGGACTTGTCTGAGCTGCACATGAAGAGGGCGTGGTGCGTAGTTGTAACTTCCTCCATATAATTCCTTCTTCTCTTGTGAGTGTGTGGACATGGAGAGTAGATCTGATTCATAGTGGAGAAAATATTTAAGAATATACACAAGTGGAAAAATGGGCATTACAACGTGCCACAATAGCGGTTGCAAACAAGCTGGTCAAACCCGCCTGTAATAAATCCACGAAGGCAATTATTTTTGTTCTGGAGGTGGTTGTAAATTTGGAACCGTCTGTACTAGTTTTTGGAGGCGGTTGGCCAGTTAAAACCGCTTGTAGGTTGGACTTAATAACTCTAGGAGGTTTCATTTCTAGAACCTCCTCCCCGCTTCCATCTCCTATCTATTCAACCATGCCCCCGTTCCTATTCCTATAGATTCGCACTAGATTTGGCACTGCCAAGCCTCTTCGTCACTGGCGTGTGGCCGTGGTGCAGCGTGCGACCTACTTGGTTGCCATGGTCCATCACTGTGCATTGTGGCATTTCATCGTGGTGCATTGCTGCACCTCGTGCCTCAACCTCGCTCTGAAATACCAATGTTAGGGTATCTCAAATGCTTCACTCATTTCCCCACATTTCAAATGGAGCGGTGAGTGGTGGCCCGAAGCTGAGGAGTCTATGATTGGGGAGGGGGGTAACCCCATTGGGAAGTGGTGGGGTCCGGGGTGAGGTAGAGGGGGAAGTGGACCATGCGCGAGGTCGAGATTTTTTTCTGCAACATGCGCCTTATCTTCCCAATTCCTCCCACAACCCGCAATTCATTTCCCTCTCTTCTCCTCTTTTCTGCTCCTGTCTTGTCCCATTCATATTCTTCGTTCTCTTTCTGTCTCTTTTCTTCAGAGTAGTCCATGAGAGAGCTTCCGATGTAGGGTTCTTTGATAATTGATTGATTATATCACTGTGCATTCTTTTTTATTATAACCGCTAATCAATTTCACCACTTGAATTATGTTCGTTTCTTTATCGTTTCTTTTTCGTTTGAAGTAAACATGTCTATAAAATCTTCGTGTTTCACATTCCGAAAGCATGGATCCCAACAATACCCGCTGACACCGGAAAGGATAAGGTATTTTTGTTCATCTTTTATGGTAGTTTGTACTATATAGGGCATTAGGGCCTTTTTGATTCAGTGAAAAAGTAGAGAGAGAAAAATCATATTACTAGGAAATGTGTGTGCTAGTTTGTTCATCTTTGGTGCTAGTTTGTACTAAATGTACGATCCATACATTAGTTCAACTATCATCTATCTTTTGATCTCCTTCTATGCTTGCATTCCGCATCCAACATGTTGAGTTTTATTTAACGCTTTGTTCATCTTCTCTGCTAGTTTGTACTGTATATGGCCTTATTGGTTTAGTGAAAAAGCAGAGGAGAATCATACTAGTAGGAATTTTTCGTGCTAGTTTGTACTCCCCCGGTAAAGAAATATGAGAGCGTTTAGATCACTATTTTTGGTTTCCTTCTTGTGCTTGCATTATGTACTCGATGTGTTGAGTTTTATTTGAAGTCCTGTTCAACTTCTGTGCTAATTTGTACTATATAAGGCCTTTTTGATTTTGTGGAAAACTAGAGGAAAATCATACTAGTAGGACATCTTGTGCTAGCTTGTTCATCTTTTGTGCTAGTTTGTACTATTGTAAGATTCATACATTCGTTTAACTATCATGTTTCTTTCGGTCTCCTTCTTGTGCTTGCATTATGTACTCAATTTGTTGAGTTTTATTTGATGCTCTTAGTTTTCTATATACTATAATAGTTGATCCACGCTGCTTCTATTATATTGAAATATATAATAACTGACCCTACAATAACTTGAGGGGTATCATCTAGTTTATCTAATTTAAAATGTTATTTACTTACCTTTTTTGGTTATATGATCGTCCTCCTGAGGTCGTGGATATAGCTTATGCCACAAGGCTTCAACTGGATGTGGAATATGGTGTTGTCGACAATGTTGTCATATTCAAGGTTAGAAGCACCATTATTTCAACTTCCTACACTATTGCCTATGCTCTCCATCACCTTCTAGGTCACTGGGACTTCAAGGTTTCTGATCATTATGTCAAGAATATGGTTCTTGTCAAATTCAAGTGTGTGTCCTCTGTTTTCGTCTTCATGGCTCAACGTGAAGCAAGGCTTGGTCACTCAACCACCAGCAATTATAGTGGCAACCAAGGTTTCAGAGCACACTTCCCGTGTTCCAGAATTGTATGCCCTAATGCCAACTGAGATCATGCCTCCTCCTCACGAGGATGGTGGTGATTTTGCCGCCGAAGGAGGTGTTGGACCGGTGGTGCTTCCGGTGTTGGAGATGCGAGAGTCAGCGGTGCCATTGCTACTGCATGAACCATACGTCTATGTTTGAGTGCTTGAATTTGTGTGATGGTTAAGACTATGTTTGTTGGGAAACATAGCATGCAATTTCAAAAAAATTCCTACGCTCATGCAAGATCTATCTAGGAGATGCATAGCAACGAGAGGGGGAGAGTGTGTTCACGTACCCTCATAGACCGAAAGGCGAAAGGGTTTGTTAACGTGGTTGATGTAGTCAAACTTCTTCTCGTTCTGACCGATCAAGCACCGAACATACGGCAGCTCCGAGTTCTACACACATTCAGCTCGATGACGTCCCTTGAACTCTTGATCTAGCAAAGTGTCGAGGGAGAGTTGCGTCAGCATGACGGCGTGGTGACGGTGATGGTGAAGTGATCCGCACAGGGCTTCGCCTAAGCACTATGTGAATATGACCGGAGGCGTAAACCGTGGAGGGGGGCGCCGCACACGGCTAGGAATCAATGATGTGTGTTCTAGCAGTGCCCCCACATATATATAGGTGGGAGAGGGAGAGGGGCAGCAAGGGGCGCTCCAAGTAGGAGCGATCCTACTTGGGCGCCTCCCACAAGTCGCCCCCCCCCCTCCATAAGTGTCGAAGGGGGAAGGAAGGAGGAGGTGGAGGGAAGGAAGGGGGAGGCCAAATCCCTCCCCTTCCTTCTCTCTTCCCCCCTTTCTTTTCCCCCCCAATTCGGCCTACATGGGGGCGCACCAGCCCCTTAGGGGCTGGTCTGCCCCCCCCCCTCTTGGCTCATTAGGCCCATGTAGTTTGCTGGGGGTTGCCCGGAACCCCTTTCGGTGACCCGATATGTACCCGGTACCCCTGGAACACTTCCGGTGTCCGAATACTATCGTCCTATACATGAATATTTACCTCTCGACCATTTTGGGACTCCTCGTCATGTTCGTGATCTCATTCGGGACTCCGAACAACATCCAGTCACCAAATCACATAACTCATATAATATAAATCGTCATCAAACGTTAAGCGTGCGGACCCTACGGGTTTGAGAACTATGTAGACATGACTGAGACACCTCTCCGGTCAATAACCAATAGTGGAACCTGAATGCTCATATTGGCTCCCACATATTCTACGAAGATCTTTATCGGTCGAACCGTTATGACAACATACATTATTCCCTTTGTCATCGGTATGTTACTTGCCCGAGATTCGATCGTCGGTATCTTCATACCTAGTTCAATCTCGTTACCGGCAAGTCTCTTTACTCGTTCCGTAATGCATCATCTCACAACTAACTCATTAGTCACATTGCTTGCAGGGCTTCTTATGATGTGCATTACCGAGAGGGCCCAGCGATACCTCTCCGATACTCGGAGTGACAAATCCTAATCTCGATCTATGCCAACCCAACAAACACCTTCAGAGATACCTGTAGAGCATCTTTATAATCACCCAGTTACGTTGTGATGTTTGATAGCACACAAGGAATTCCTCCGGTATTCGAGAGTTGCATAAGCTCATAGTCGGAGGAATATGTATTTGACATGAAGAAAGCAGTAGCAATAAAACTGAACGATCATAATGCTAAGCTAATGAATGGGTATTGTCCATCACATCATTCTCCTAATGATGTGATCCCGTTCATCAAATGACAACACATGTCTATGGCTAGGAAACTTAACCATCTTTGATTAACGAGATAGTCAAGTAGAGGCATACTAGGGACACGGTGTTTTGTCTATGTATCCACATATGTATCAAGTTTCCGATTAACACAATTCTAGCATGAATAATAAACATTCATCACGAACAAGGAAATATAAAATAACAACTTTATTATTGCCTCTATGGCATATTTCCTTCAATGTTTAACTTTGTTTTCTGTTACATGGCACTTGTTTCATAGTTTAAGTGGTACTGTATGTGAACTCATGTGATGTTTTGTGGAATAGTATGCTAGGAGTTAAAAGTAGTTCTATGTGAATTTTAGTGCCAGGGTTGATTACAAAATAGAGTCACAGCTCCTGAAGATCTTATTGGAGGCGGTTTGTCAACATGAACCGCTTGCGTTGGATTATTAGCATGCGCTGATTCAAATATTGACATTGGCTTTGAGGTGGAACCAGGAACAACAGTTGGCCCATGTACGAAAACCGCCTCCAAAGGCCGATCCTGTACTAGTGATATACAATATGATGCACAAACTCCTATTGAATTTTGCCTCAAAAGTATGTTTAAATATTTTTAGAGGGCCTTCTGTATAAGACTTGACCTCATGGCTATTAGAATGGAGTGGAATGGATCAAAAGCTTGCTGCAATGAAGGCGTATCCAAGTCTATATATAGAGATCAACAGAAATCGGATCCGTTACAATGAAAATGTAACTAGCTTGGGAGTACCAGAAGAAATTTGACCTAGTGAAAAGGTTGCTAGTTTCCAACCATGTTTAAAATTCGAACAACCAAAGCATGTCCCGAGAGCCAAAGAAAACAACATAGTACTCGAAAATGTCGAGGTAAATAAAAGTGGTGATTCTAGGAAGCAAAAAGGTGGCTCTTTTCTGTGAGTAGGCAACTGGCTCGAAAATAGCAGGTAAAACCAACGTCTTGGTAGTACCGTATTAGGCAGAGAAATTCTCAAATGGAACTTGTACAGAAATTTCAAAGTCACATCTTGGATGTACCGAGTAGAATTGCTCGGGAGTAACATCCCTATATTGTGACCAGATTTAGAAGCAAACTCAAAGTTGTTCAATAGTGTTGTGTGAAATATTATGCTTGGAAGTGGCGAGGCTAATAGAGAATGTTTTCAAAGAATTGAATTTGGCTCAGTAGTATCGAAACAAAAATGAGTGGCGGTTCTGATATGTGAAAAATCAACTTTACTAGGGCAGGGTTAGCTCACTCAGAGAGGCTCGGTAGTACCGTGTAAGAAAACACGGCGGTACCGGGCTTAGGAAAACTTATAGGGGTAGAGTGGCTAAACTCGATTCTTTTGAGGATCTTTGGCTTATGATCATTTAATGGAGTTCATGTTGGGCTATACGGCATGCAACAATTGCACAACCAAAAACGGGCATTAGCAGCATGCCACGTCAGCGGTGTTTATGTCGTTTTACTTTCCTTGACGTATTGCTTTTGGAGAACTTTTCTCGCAGTGCTTGTGTTGGCGAGAAATGGTTAGTCCCGATGGTTATCGATGCAGGTCGCCAATTGCAACTGATTGGTTCGGGTTTTTTTTTTCTATTTTATAATTTGTTTGTGACATCCTCGCTGCCTTGATATATCATGTTATTGCAGAGACCGAATATACTATACGAACCTGATACAGTAATAATTATTGTTAGTAGCTGGAGACTTCGAGAGTGCCGGCCCACTTGCCCTAGCAGATTGATGCCTGCCTCGAAAGTAAATACGATGTACCGAGCCTGAAGAACAAATGTACATTGCTGTCGAATAGGTGAAACATACGTATACACATAACCTAAATGAATTACACGAATATATACGAAACACACGTCCCTGTCGATCTATGCGAGCGCATCTTCTTACTGCACTCTAGAACAGGCAGTGATTGCCAGATGACGTACGTGCCACACCGGCTTCCATGCGCCTATATAAGCACATCACCCGGACACCATCAGCAGCATCAGATAACCAGCCAGCAGCAAGCAGCGCAAGTGCGCAACACTAGTAAAGATCGATCGATCCACCGAGTAGTAAGGAAGACTAAGAGGAAGAAGAAAGATGGCGGCGGGGGGCGTGTGGGTGTTCAAGAATGGGGTGATGGAGCTGGAGCAGGAGGCAACGAGCAGGAAGTCGCTGGTGTACGTGCCGGCGAACGAGACGATGCGGTCGCTGGAGGCGCTGGAGCGGCGGCTGGGGTCGCTGGGGTGGGAGCGCTACTACGAGGACCGCGCCATCGTGCAGCTCCACAAGCGCGGCGGCGTCGACCTCATCTCCCTTCCCAGGGACTTCTCCAGGCTCCGCTCCACCCACATGTACGACGTCGTCGTCAAGAACCGCGACCACTTCAAGGTCGTCGACCTCTAGACATGCATATGCGCGCCTAAACTTCCCCAACTCAACTAGGTATATATCCATACATATTACTACCTCCGTCTCAAAATATAAGACGTTAGAGACGGGGTAGTACAAATAAACGCGGTGTGTGTTGACGTGTTTGTGTGATGTAACTGTGTACACGTACCTACGGTTCGTGGAGATATATACTATGTCTATATGATTGTAAGAATATGAAAATATAGCTTTCAAAAAGTATGATGTATCTAGCTTCCTTTTCCGTGGAATAAAATGAATGAAAGAATATTAAAGCTGTGTGTGCGCGCGTTACTTGCGAGATAGATCGATCGTCTTATGTGCAGCAGACGTAAATCAATTAAAGCAAAATATAGTACAAAAAGTTACAAATTCCAAAAGAAAAAAGATTATAAGTTAGCCAATGCCTGCTCTAGGAATGGAACCCATGATTACAGATTATGATCTATCCACTGTGAAAAGCGAACTGCAAACTTTTGCTTGATCTTATGTCGAAGTAGCTTAAGAACATTCTTGAGGTGGTATCTCCAAGACTGAATTGAATGAGGAAGTGCTCTGAACACAAAGTTATTTCGCTGAATCCAAATGTTCCAACAACCCAAAATAAGGATTTCGACAGCAAATTGTTTTGGAAGGAGCTGCGTGGCCAAGATGGTGTCCTCATAAACAGAAGTTCCTCTTCGTCTGTTTGGAATCAGAGAGTTCCAGCAGTCTTGCGCAAAACTGCAATCCCACAATAAATGCATAGGAGTTTCTTCTGCTTGCTGATTATAGTTATGTGCAGCAGACGTAGTGCAAGGGTATCGATCGATCAATCGATTTGGCTGTATTAGTTACTGTGGCTACAAGTCACTGTACGTGGCCAGCCTGCATGCATACGTGCATGCACTTGTGTATATCTAGACTTTTCGTTGGCCAAGGCAGATGCCTATAAAGGTCTTGGGTATCACTCCTTATCCGCCAAATATTCTCTATAAGGGCAGAAAAAGCTCAAATTAAGCCGTACTTGCCAATTGGATGCAGTGTGACGTTGCCAGCTGAAATAACCTTCTCCATAGAGCTCGGGCTGGGTTGGCCCTAAGGAATTTATGTGGGTGTATTTGTCCGGTTCTGACGAGAGAATTTCTCATCTTTTTCTTGCACTGTTGTTGCAATTTTTTCTTTGAGATGTGGTGGTGGGCTGTTTCTTTGCAGTCAGAAGTATGATGCTCCAGGCTAGGGGGTACGTCCAGAATGTTATAAAGGGTCCGCCAAGAGATGAGTCCATAAAGTGTGAGTCGGAGATGTGTGATATTCTTGATGGTCAGTGAGCCACGAGTGTCGATGTCTTAAAAACCTTGTGTTTCGGGTATTCTAGATCTTTCAAAGAATGGTAAGCATCACATTTGCCAAGTAGTGCCGTCGAGAAGGAGGTATTGGAAAAAAAGAAAGAGAGAAGGAGGTATTGGGTGAGTAGAGGATGATGTGGTTGCTCCTCTCACACATGATCACAGTATTGACATTGACATACGCTATTGGGAGCGATGTCCTTGCGAAGCATGTTGGCTTTCCAGCTGATTGTGCCCTAGTGTCGACAAGGAGCAGAATAGCCATCAAAACCACGACGCCAGAAAGAGAGGCCAAAACTGAAGGGGAGCAGTTATGCGCATTTTGAGCTCCGTAGAGGACAATAAGCCGCATCATCCCAAAACATTACAACTCATGGCCAGAGTCTAAGACATCGACCCAAAATGCAATACCTACGCCATTTCGTGCGCCAGCTGAGAACCAACTCTCTAAGGACGACGCCTCCAAGAAGGGGGAAATGCCAGACACGGCACCATCGTCTACCTCTGTACTTACTGTATACCTAATGTCTATTATCAAGTTTCCCAAATGGGCTATTCAACCTAGTACTCCAGAGAGGGCACATTTCTTTTGGGGCAATTTGGGGAATATCCATAAACATCACCTGACAACTTGGGGGCTTGTTCCCCAGAAAAATGCTTTTGGGGGATTAGGGATTCCCAATTTAAGAGAATTCAACATGTCTCCGTAGGCATCTTGGATCGAAAGATATTTTGCTGGGGGTGAAAAAAACTGGTTGATCGTCCTTGTGAATCATAAATACAACACTTGTAGACCTATGGTCAAAAGTGTTTGGTCTCCTATCTGGTAAGGAGTGACTTGGGCTTTTGCTGGTGTTAGACCTTTTTAAAATTGAGTGCTGGGGATGGTACAAAAATCAGTTTCTAGCATGATGCTTGGGCTGGGGATTGTTCCTTGAAAACTCAGTTTTAAGATGTGTATGATATTTTTCAACAACAGAATTGCTCTTTTTGTTAAGTTTGGGATGGTCAAGTGCCCAAACTTTCTTTTAGAATACTCCCTCCATTTACTTATACAAAACCACTGTGAAAAATACACTTTGCATCTATATAAGGCCACCAACAGTAATCGGGTGATATTTTCTCGAACTAGCAACTTATTTAATACTTGCATGCACACAGTCGTAATGACACTCCAATCAGTTTTCTATCCCTTCCGTGCGTACATGCGGTGTATTAATGATCTCAAAAAGAAAAGCCGCTTTACGAAGCAAGGCATTAAATTTTAACTTGGTACCTGTAGTATGAGTTTGTGGCCTTGTATATAAAAATGGACTCTTCGCAAAAAAAAGTACATAAAAATGGAGGGAGTACGTGGGAAGCCTAGTTTCTTGGGAAAATGAAATGAACCTTTGGACATTCTATCCTCTTTTATTCCCAATTCCATGGTTGATTGACCTGTTTGGAAATAAGCCTATGGGATCTACTCCACTCGGTTTTTGCCTAATTTTCGAGGAGTCCCTATTCCTTTTTGGGAGAAGTTTTGGAAAATTGCAGTCCCTCCTAGGTTTCTAGTTTTTGGGTGGCTGGCCTTTCACAACAAAATCTTGACTAGAGATAATCTAGTGAAAAGACAGCATTGTTGATGACTTAATTTATCTCTTTTGTGGCGAATTGGAATCAGCGCATCATTTGTTCTTCGATTGCATTGTTACGAATGAACTTTGAAAGTGTATCACAGAAATCTAGAAGTTCGACCTACCTCATGATATGACTGAAATATCTACTTTGTGGTACAAAAATAATAAGAACTCTGGAGTTGATATGGCTTGCATTGCTACCGTGTTGAGCTTGTGGACAATGCGTAACGATGTTTGTTTTCCGGTCTTGGTTTCGAAAGATGTCCGGGCACTCATGGGAAGAGTAAGCTTGATACTTCATCAATGAGAACATGTTCGCCGATTCCCATTCAGTGTTGATGATGGAGGGATTGGTGCTCCTAGATGGTCGAAGAGGAGAGCTGCTGAGAATTGCCTGGAGCTAATTGGCCGTGTCAGCGAGGTGAATGAGCAGTGGGGAGCCTACCTGAGAGCTCATTCCAGCTGCTCGTTGACTGATGACTTATAATAGGCTAGACCTGCCGTTTTCCGTTCTCTTTGTCCATCTGATGATACTGTTTTCCTTCTATCTGTTGTGGTAGAAATAGACCCTTTGCTTGTTCTTTTTCTGCCTCTGCTGCTGTGGCCTAGCCCGATACCGTGAACAGATATGGTGTGTTTTTGGTTTGCCTCATTCAATAAAATGAGCCGGGAACCCCTTTCGATCAAAAAATTTATTTCAGCGGGGTCAAGTTTCAGAATCAGAGTTTTTAAACCCCGGTACTGGCATACATATATTTTTCACCGTTAAGTACACACAGGTTCTGACAAAGGCACACAGTTACATACTACATCACACAGGGACAGTACAACACATGCATAATCGTACACGCAGAGGTTCTTATTTGTATATGACGTCTATACATATATTTGTAGCGCGGAGCCAGGAACTTATCCGGCTCGAATAGGAAGAATATTACCGATGAAGATGGCTAACTAGAGGTCGACGACCTTGAAGTGGTCGCGGTTCTTGACGACGACGTCATACATGTGGGTGGAGCGGAGCCTGGAGAAGTCCCGGGGAATGGAGATGAGGTCGACGCCGCCGCGCTTGTGGAGCTGCACGATGGCGCGGTCCTCGTAGTAGCGCTCCCACCCCAGCGACCCCAGCCGCCGCTCCAGCGCCTCCAGCGACCGCATCGTCTCGTTCGCCGGCATGTACACCAGCGCCTTCCGGCTCGCCGCCTCCTGCTCCAGCTCCATCACCCCGTTCTTGAACACCCACACGCCGCCTGCCGCCATCTTTCTTCTTCTTCCTGCTCTTCCTTACTAGCTAGCTACCTTCGGTCGATCGATCTTGCCAGTCTTGTGTTGCACTACCTGCTGCTGGTTGGTTGTGTTATAATCTGATGCTGCTGATGGTGTGTCGGTGATGCGTTTATATAGGCGGATGGGAGCACTGAGAGGATGCGATGAAAAGCGATGCATAGACCGATAGGGACTTGTTTCTTATGTATTGGTGTAACTCCTTCATGTTTCGGTTTTCGAGACAGCAACGTACATTTGTTCTTCCGGCTCGGTACACCGTATGTACTTACTTCCAAGTTTCAAGGCAATCAAACTGCTCGAGAAGATTAGTATTATTCTCCTCAACTCTTCTTAGATTCCACGTAACTAACCGATGGCTTCCTCCGTCCGGCTTTACTAGTCTCACTCAAATCTTGAGCTTAAAGTGGGCTAGGAGTTTGAATAACTAAGCCAACAACAAAGTCTACTTGTACTAGCTCAGCAACAAGTAATATGGATTCTAGGGAGTATTTTTTTTGAATTTTTATTAGATTCATATTTGAAAGAAGATTCTAATAAGATCTTTGTTCTGATCCAATTATGTTGTTGAGACAGCTGAAAATTGTGCCTACTTGTTCTGGAAACATTTTTCTTTGATTTGTGAAATAATTAGGTTTAGACATACTACCACCGTTCCCTAATATAAGGTGTATCGATTTTTGTGCAAGTCAACATTTGAATGTTTGACCAAGATTATAGAATAAAATATCAACATCTGCAATACCTAACAGATAAAATATGAAACTACTTTTCATGCTGGATCAAATGATAAAATTTTGGTATTATGGATATTGATATATTTTTCTAAAAACTTGATCAAACATGTACACATTTGACTTTTTTAGAAAAACAAATACACCTTATATAAAGGAATGGAGGGAGTATGTTTCATGATTGTTTGAGTGATAGCGTGGAGATTCTCCAAAATCATGCTAAGAACATGTAGCTAGGATTTTCAGAAGAAGATGTGATTTGTTTGATGAGAAATAAAAGGGAATATCAAGAATTCATATGGTTGAAGCTGAAGCAACTACTTTCGAAGTAACATAAAAGTTACCCTTTTCTCCACAACAAGATGCTTAGTTTCTTGTTGGGCTTCTTCTGGAAATTTTCCATTAAGTACTTTATATGAATCATTGATCTTCCTTTCATGGGCGTAGTATATAGTTTATAGCATTCCTAAAATACAGAATTAGAAAAGTCAATTATTCTTTGTGATTTGATACCGCTTGTACTAACTGAAAGCTTTTCCAGAAATTTTCAAACGAACAATTTCAACGAAATCTTTCATTATGTTTGTGCTTTTTTGTGCAAACTCATAATTTATTAGTCAAATTCAGGTTAAAGTTAGGTTCAAAATTCGAGAAGGACTTAAAGTCACAGCAAGAGAAAATGCATTTCATGCTTATATAATCCCCAAATTGTTTGTATCCAGCTCATGGTTTATAATTGGTAAAATTAAGTAGTCCATTCTTCCTAGGAAAATAGATGAAGTCATAAAGATACTATATTCAAACTTCTATACACTTTGACCACTAATACATACAGAGAAGATATTCATGTTACTTAGGCGAAAATAGTGACAAATTTTTTTTTGGTTGTATTATGAGCCGGATAAAATGAGTGAATGTCACAGAACCACAACTATTTGGACATGGGTTTCCCAAAAACTCAACTTTTGGTAACACGGGCTAGGCCCGGGGTATACCCCACCCAAAGCTATTGGTTAAGGCCATTTATCAGATAATGCAAATTTTAGCATGGTCCTTCTTACCTCCCCTTTTCACATAAGAGGTAAGAGTACATAATAAATCTGAATCATTGATTTAATTAACTAATGGTCTGATTAACTCTTACTTTTTTTATCCCTCAAAAAAAAACTCTTACCTTTTTACCTTTCATGTGATCGGAGAATTAGACGTGTAAGGATCGCATGGCAGTGCTTATGTGGTGAGTAGACCGTGCTAACATGGAGTAACACCCGAATCGGTGCAAGACCAAACCCTCTAGCAATTCAAAACCAAAGCTCAGACAAGGCATACATAGATTGCGGTGGAACAAATTCAAACACTTTGGATATAAATTTCAAGATTCCGTTAGCAACAATGCAACAGAAAAGCAAGTGGTGTCTCAGTTCCAGTTCACCGCAAAACAGACAAGTTAAATCATCAACGTGGTGCCTCATAAAAGTTCATCTCTAGTAAGGATTTTATTATGAAAAGGTAGCCAAAGGAAAATAAGGAATTTGGGAGGGACTGGGATTTTTCAAAACTTTCTCAGAAGGGAGAAGAGAAACTCCCCCAAAATCAATCAACTTGAGAATTGTGATGCGATCGAACAGAATATAGCCACTTGACTTGTCATAGGGGAAAAAAAGACCATGACACCATATAAAGATCTGAATGAACCCTGTCGAACTCAAACGCCGGTCAGCTCATGCTCGTACGTACGAGAATGCCACACATTCCTCAAGCAGGCGTACGCAATCTCAGCAGCCGTACGTTAACCCAATCAAAATATCTGCACCGGCGGGGACCGCAGTTGCCGTTGCACGAACAATAGCGATGTTTCCAACGTTGATCTGTAAATTGGCTCCGGCATCGCCAAAGGCCGCCATCCAATACTATCTGCATACATTTCAAACAACTTTTCAACCAACCAGACGAAATTCAGATAAACACGATGGATTTTCATATGAAACCGCATTCATGCAAACGCGGCAGATTTTCATTACATTTCGAACATTTAGAACAAAAAATAGCATTCGACCCTAGATCTATCATCGGCGACTGTCGTCCACTTCCTTTGTGTTCCGCATCGGCGACCATGTCCTCCATTTGTCGTCTTCATGAACGGCGGCGGGATTCAAGACCAGTAAAGTGAAGGCGCGGTCTGCGGCGAGTAAGAGTAGAACAAAGGAGATTGGACTGACCCATTTGAGACACAATGCCCTGCCTCCTCCCATGCCCTACTCATTCTCGGAGGAGTCTGCGACTTGTCTGTTGCCGGCGCCGATGGACGTGGGGTCGATGATGGACGTGGACGGTCTGTTGCTGTCCGCCAGCCACATGAGCCCCCAAAAGTTAGATGGCGGTGCATCGGACGCGCAACTGCCGGCCGCGTCCGCGTCCGACTACGAAGGAACTTCATTGCGAGCGGCGCGGGCGGCCTCGTAGAACGCGCACTACTCCGCAACGAAGTTCGGGTTCACCACCACCATGGCGGCCACGGCCTCCTCGCTTATGCGCTTACCGTAGATTTTGCCATCTGCCAGCCGGTGCTGCTCGAGGAGGAACATGTTGTACCTCTGGTCCTCCGGCGCCTGCTAGAACACCGACATAGGAGCCGGTGCAGGCTGCACCTCCTCGGTCATGATGGCGTTGTAGTGTGCATACTCCTACTGCATGGTCAGGCGGTCATGCACCGACGCGGGATCTGGCATGTCGTCGGAAACCTCGAGCAGGCCGGCATGCCCTACTCGATCCGCCTGGCGCAGTGGGACTGCCATGCTGCTGTAAGGGCGGCCAACTCATGCTTCATGTCCGGCAACAGACTTTCCCAGAGTGTTCCCGCTCGTGATCATGATGGATGTGGAGCAAAGGAGGATTTATTGTGGGGTGGAGTTAGCTAGGTGTGGCTGCCTTTAAATAGCGGGTTTCGGCGAGGCCAAGCGTCCGGGTACGTCAATGCGCGGTGTCGGAGTTGGTTCCTCGTCGGCGAGCTTGCTTAATGATGCCATACAGATGAACGGTTATTGAGCGGGCGTGGTAGATATCCGTCTCGAGTCTCGTCCCATACAACAAATGTTGCTCCGGCATTGAATAGGCTCAAACACCGAGGACGCATAGCAGGTGGCTCCCTCGACTGGCGTGACGCTTCAATGCTGGCGCCAGTGAGAGGTCGCTTCCGCTCTGAACTAGCGTCCACAGCGGCAGAAATGTAGGCAGCTGGCGCCGGGTGGGAACACACGCAGGCAAGGGAAGGGGTGGTTAGGCTCCGGTAGTCAGACGAGGGTGCAGCAGCGTCCAGACACCCCCAAAGCCACCTTAGTTTGTCTCCGGTTTACGGGGAAAAGCACGTCCGAACTTCAGACCAGACTGATACTGTGTTGGATGACACAACACTTCTAAACCGGCGACGCCAGCGTCGCCACTTGTCCCATACATGTCACGAACGTATGCGGGCGATTTGAGAGTCGGTGTTGGATGACACATCATGCCTAGACCGGCAACGCCAGCGTCGCCACATGCCTTATACATGTCTGGACGTACACGGACGATTTAAAAGTCGGCGTTGAAGATGCCCTAACGTTCGGTATTATCTCCTGCCGGCGTGACGTGGACTATTGAATGTGCTGCTCCTGGCCTGCACCTACGATGCGTGGAGGGAGCTGTCGCACGAGGGCCTTCACGTGGATGCGCGCCCCGGCGTCCGCACAGCGCCGCCACTTGCCACCCGCGGGGTACGGAGGAGCCAATCAGTTTCCAATTCGAGCGATGCGGCGTCAACACCACGCGCGTGGCCGAGGCAAAAATGCTAGACATACAAAGACTTACATGTTTTTACACGCTTTTTTCATCTAACAACCAATCACAAACCTCTTCCCTCCTGATTTTCAGGGGGATGGGCCGCCCTGCTCACCTATTAACCAATCACAAGCCTGTAAATCGTTTGTACGTGTAGCATTGCCGGCTCAGCTGAAGGCTCAGTCTCCGTGGCGCGAGAATCACGTACACCGCACGAACGGTACGTGGCCGCGCACGGTGCCGGTCATGAACAGTACGCTGTGCGCACGTGAGCGCGTCCGACTGTACGTGTACGCCTGGACTGGGTGCGTTGCTCAATGGTGACTTGCAAAGCGTGTCCGGTGACTTGGAAAGTAGCATTTGCTTGCCGGGAGTCGTGGAGCCAGCTTAGCCACCGCCGGACGATTACTGACCGGTTAAAAAAATCGACTCTGACGGACTGTTAGAATAAATTCAAGGCCACGTCGATCATCCGAGTGACACACACACACAACATAAGCTCCGCGCGCCGCACCTCCCGCTCCCGCGGCGCGCTCCGCGCGCGCGCCTCGGGAGATCGATCAGCCGCCGCCGCCGTCGCCTCCCCAGCGTCGCCTCCCCCTCGCC
>NC_041383.1:118141671-118155503 GCF_002162155.2 Triticum dicoccoides
CCCTCCTTCCTCTGGCCCTCGTGGCGGCGGCGCGGGCCATCAGATCGGGGACAAGGGGCGGCTCGTCCGGCTGGTCTCCAGGAGGCGGGGACGGCTGGATCCGGTGGCGACTGGGCTAGGAGGAGGTGGCGCGGTGTGGCGGTGCTGGTGGCAGGGTTTCGGTCGAGGTCGTCTTCGATCTAGATCGGGTTCTCCATCGGGGCGTCGCACGGCGGTGGGATCGGATCGGCGGCAACGTCACCGGTTCGGTGGAGGGCTCCGTTCCAGCCAACCGCGAGACCGGGACGCCGTGGCCTCCGGTAAAAATCGCGTCTGACTGCGGTCATGGCGGACGATGGCGGCGTCTCGGACGTCGTTCCCTTCTCGAGGCATCATCGTTGCAGGTCACGTCAACCTGATCGAAAGGCTCCAGGGGAAACCCTTGATCTGGATCTACCGGATCGGACGATGGCGACGTTTCGATGTCGTTCTCCCTCCTGGGGGCATCGTTTTGGAGCAAGTGTTGGCTGGAGGGGACAAGAGGAGGAGCGGCGTGGCATCTGGCACGTCGACAACGGCGGGTCTCAGCGGCATGGAGCAGCCGGGGTCTCGCCGGTGGGCGTGTGATGATGGACGAGTGCAGGATGGTGGCGTTGTCTGGCGTCGTGGTGGCGTCGATGGCAGTGAGGCCTGGCACGGTTCATGCAACAGTTCAGCTCTGAAGATGGATTGATGGTACGTGGCTGCGGCGGCCTCATACCCGGCAGGGGGCCTGGTTGACGAGCACGCCGGACTGGTGGGTGCCCATACCCGGAAGGAGTCCTGGTTGGGACCTCAGGTCTCAGATGTTAGGTTTGGCTGCGAGGTCTGTTTGGTATTAGGCCCAGACCATCAGCACCCCTTCATCAGTTAGATAGGAGTAGCGACAGAGGTTGCGAAGATGGTGGCTTTGGTCTTACTGTTGTACGACATTGTAAGGTCTTGTGTTAATAATCAATAAAGTGGCTGTATGCATCGTCCAGATGCAGAGGCTGGGGGTATTCCTCCTTTTCTAAAAAAAACGTCGATCATCCGAGGACTAAGTAATCACACGAGCACGACACCGAGATTTGTTAACAAGATTCACCGATATAGCCACATCCCCACGGCCTGACTATGGGCGCTCCTTCTTATGACCCCGCTACAATACCGCGCCCGATCGCCCGAGACGCCGGCACATGCCGCCAGCTTCCTCTGTGTTCCTGTGCTATTATGTTTGCCTAGGTTACATCTGTGTCTACCCTCGCTATATAAGAGAGGCCTAGGATACAAGTGTCCTATTAGGACACAACTCCATATCCTATCTAAGCACAATACAATTTAGAGTCCAACTGTAACCTACCGTATACACAATATTCGACACAACTCTAACATGGGCGCCTCAAATCCGTCTCAAATGCCTGGACTGACCTGCATCCCTCATATGCAGCTCAAACAAGGGGCGGATATGAGGTGAACTGGGCACGACTGGGTGTCATATATTCGTCCCCTTCCGTTCCCCGGATCAAACCCTAGCCACTCCACTCCGCCCCTCAAGCTCATGCCCGACAGTCTCTGGCCTTCCCCGGCATGGGGAGAAGCGGATCTGACTCCGACCACTTCGGGTCCGTCGACTGGGGTATCATCCCATGTGGGTTGGAGGAGGCAATGGCCATCCGACGCTCCCACGAAGACTGCGCCCGCCCGACAGCGGGATCCGCCATGCGTGAATCCATTGCCAGTGCAACGGGCTTGGATCTTCCAGGGTTGGATCATCGCAGTCCCTTAGCTCCCCATCTCTTGGGGGGGGGGGGGTATGACAGCTACCAGGACCAGTGTGACCGCCGTGGGAAGTAGAGGATGAGGGTGGCCAAGGCCCGCCTCGCTGCCAACATGGTTGCAGCGTGCGCTACCGCAGAGGAGGAAGCCATCTACGTATGCATCATAAAGAAACGACAGCGGACGAACACGCGCAGTCTCACTCGAGAGCAGAGTCGGGAGGTCTGTGCCATGGCGGACTGCCCCCAAAGAGAAGGAGGACAGCAGCGGATCGAACAGCTCTGACGATGAGCAGATCCAGCTTGATCCATATTGTGTTTTTGATCGCTACTTTCGTGAGAAGGACGGCAAGGGCACCGGGAAGGACAAGGGCAGCCGTGGGTGATCTTCTTCACAGCTAGTATGTAGGTAGAACATGTCAAATTTTGATAGTCCGATGGTATGTCCTGATGCAGACTCTTTGTATGGATTTGAGGGGTGCTGATTAAGGTGTCTGGTTGTGCGAAGGAAAATTCAAGATGTGTACGCTTAGTGCCCCTGGATGCGTTCGGATTCGTCCGTGAGCATTTAGAGGTCCAAATCAGCATGTTCGGGTTGTGCATGCTCTAAGCTCGTGGTGAGAAGACCAAAATAGCAAGTTCGGGTTCGCCCCCACGCACATTAGAGGTCCATGAACCAGCCACGTCTCCTCTTGCACAGGCTCAGGGTGAGGGCAGGTGAGGGAGTCCTGGATTAAGGGGTCCTCGGACAGCTGGACTATATGCTTATGTCGGACTGTTGGACTATGAAGATACAAGATAGAAGACTTCGTCCCGTGTCCGGGTGGGACTCTCCTTTGCGTGGAAGGCAAGCTTGGCAATTTGGATATGTAGATTCCCTTCTCTGTAACCGACCTGATGTAACCCTAGCCCCCTCCGCTGTCTATATAAGCCAGAGAGTTTAGTCCGTAGGACATAGACAATCATAATCATATGCTAGCTTCTAGGGTTTAGCCTCTACGATCTCATGGTAGATCAACTCTTGTAATACTCCTATCATCAAGATCAATCAAGCAGGAAGTAGGGTATTACCTCCATAGAGAGGTCCGAACCAGGTAAACATCGTGTCCCCCGCCTCCTGTTACCATTAGCCTTAGACGCACAGTTCGGGACCCCCTACCCAAGATCCGCCGGTTTTGACACCGACATTGGTGCTTTCATTGAGAGTTCCATTGTGATGTCGAAAAAAGGTTTGATGGCTCGCCTTGTTATCAAGGACAACATTGCCTCCGGGGGAGCCCTCGCCTTAGGCCAAACCATCCGACTAGGCGGCTTCGTCATAACCGCCCGTTCGGCCGCCGTGCCGACGATGACTTCTCAGGTCATCGAAAACAACCTCCACGTCAGCTCGGAATACGCCGAGCGGATGGATCCAATGGAACTTTTGTCTTTGAATGAGCTCCTGGATCGCATCACCGCTTTGGGAGTCGCTATGGACTATGATCGGATTGGGCTTAAACCCGATCAAAGAAAGATTAACTCTCCGCCGATCACCCATCAAATAGCGGTGGTGGAGGAGCAATGCAGCAACTCTTCCTCTATTTTGAGGACGAACTATGTCCGGATTCCCGAGCTCTCTGAGCCGGATACCCGCTCGCAGGAGGACATGACACAAATTCTGAATTTAGAATCGGACAGCGGGCCAGAAAAATTGGGTAACATCCCGGAACCCGAACTACCAAGTTCGGAAGCTCCTCAGCCTCTGGGTCCCGGATTGGGTCAGGGTTCGGACTCAAATCCACCCACCCATCCAGATACAAGCAATCTTTCCCACATCATACAACAATCCCAAGAGACAGTACATCACTTTTGGGCCAGATTCCTCCTTGTAATGAGCAAGGTTAAGGACTGAATCGAGGAAGACGCAATCTCATTCTTTTGCAAAAATTGCACGGACAAGGGAATCCTTAACGCCATAAGTCACCATGACATATCACACTTTGCTGACTTGGCGGCCATAGTACAGAAGTATTGTGCGATGAAAAGCACCTGAAAAACCCAGGCAACATTCTGGGATCCTCTGGCTCTCACTAAACCCCTCGTCCGAATGAAAAGGGTGAACTCTCGCAAGTCACCCGGTCCAATCACGAAGAAACCAAGGCCCACTACAGGGCGTGGAACCGTATTGGAGGGATGGCTCAATAGGCCATGCAGAATTCACACCACGCCGGGTACCATACCAACACATAGCCTTAGAGCATGTTGGATACTTCGGCAGGTGGCCAAGAGCGGCAAGGATCTCCTCATTAACAATACCGTAGAGCATCATCCCGCAGAAAGCAACAATATAGTGTTGACAGTCTTTGAGACTTTTGCCTCGAATAACAGGCACAAGAGAGCACTCCACGGCCTCGCCGAAGTCTGCCACGTGGCAGCAATAAATCCCTGGAACGACACAGCTATAACCTTTAATGCCAGTGACGAACCTCAATTCCGAACAGTCCGAGCACCAGCCACTTTGGTCCTTAGTCCAATTGTGGACGGCTTCCGGCTTACTAAAGTGCTCATGGACGGCGGTAGCGGATTAAACCTCATCTACGAGGAACTCTCAACAAAATGGAAATAGACAAAAGCCGCATTGAACAAAGCAGCACGACCTTCCGAGGAATCATCCCGAGTCGGGAGGCACGATGTGCAGGAAAAAACACACTCGATGTGGTATTCGGCACGGCAGAAAATTACAGGTCCGAAGAGATAACATTCCAAGTGGCCCCGTTCAGTAGTGGATACCATGCCCTTTTAGGGCGGGATGCATTCACGAGCTTCCAAGCTATACCCCATTATGGGTAAATGAAGCTCAAGAAGCCCGGGCCCAACGGAATCATTACTCTAGCCAGTGATCCGGACATAGCACTCCGCACCGAAAATAAAACCGCCGCCCTGGCCCTTGAGGCATTATCCAAAGCCCTCGCGGCCGAAGAATTAACTGCATTACGCTCCACAGTGGATAGGGACGACATGATACTCGATAAGCGATCCAAGTCCACCTATTTCAAACCAGCGGACGAAATAGTCAAATTCCAAGTCCACCCAACAGACTCTACAAAAACAGCATCCTGATAACCCACAAGTGTAGGGGATCGCAACAGCTTTCGAGGGTAAAGTAATCAACCCAAATTTATTGATTCGACACAAGGGGAGCCAAAGAATATTTTTGAGTATTAGCAGTTGAGTTTTCAATTCAACCACACCTGGATAACTTAGTATCTGCAACAAAGTATTTAGTAGCAAAGTAATATGATAATAAAGGTAACAGTAGCAAAAGTAACGTTTTTGGGTTTTGTAGTAATTGTAACAGTAGCAACGGAAAAGTAAATAAGCGAAGCACAAGATGTGAAAAGCTCGTAGGCAATGGATCAGTGATGGATAATTATGTCGGATGCAATTCATCATGTAATAGTTATAACATAGGGTGACACAGAACTAGCTCCAGTTCATCAATGTAATGTAGGCATGTATTCCGTAAATAGTCATACGTGCTTATGGAAAAGAACTTGCATGATATCTTTTGTCCTACACTCCCGTGGCAGCGGGGTCCTAGCGGAAACTAAGGGATATTAAGGCCCCCTTTTAATAGAGAACCGGACCAAAGCATTAACACATAGTGAATACATGAACTTCTCAAACTACGGTCATCACCGAGAAGTATCCCGATTATTGTCACTTCGGGGTTGTCAGATCATAACACATAATAGGTGACTATAGACTTGCAAGATAGGATCAAGAACACACATATATTCATGAAAACATAATAGGTTCAGATCTGAAATCATGGCACTCGGTCCCTAGTGACAAGCATTAAGCATAGCAAAGTCATAGCAACATCAATCTCAGAACATAGTGGATACTAGGGATCAAGCCCTAACAAAACTAACTTGATTACATGGTAAATCTCATCCAACCCATCACCGTCTAGCAAGCCTACGATGGAATTACTCACGCACGGCGGTGAGCATCATGAAATTGGTGATGGAAGATGGTTGATGATGACGACGGCGACGAATCCCCCTCTCCGGAGCCCCAAACGGACTCCAGATCAGCCCTCCCGAGAGAGATTAGGGCTTGGCGGCGGCTCTGTATCGTAAAACGCGATGAAACTTTCTCTCTGATTTTTTTCTCCACGAGATGGAATATATGGAGTTGGAGTTGAGGTCGGCGGAGCCTCAGGGGCCCACGAGACAAGGGGGCGCGCCCAGTGGGGAGGGCGCGCCCCCCACCCTCGTGGATAGGGTGTGGGCCCCCTGGTCTTGATTCTTTCTCCAGTATTTTTTATATTTTCCAAAAAGTGCCTCCGAGGATTTTCAAGACATTCCGAGAACTTTTGTTTTCTACACATGAAACAACATCATGGCAGTTCTACTGAGAACAACGTCAGTCCGGGTTAGTTTCATTCAAATCATGCAAGTTAGAGTCCAAAACAAGGGCAAAAGTGTTTGGAAAAGTAGATACGTTGGAGACGTATCAACTCCACCAAGCTTAAACCTTTGCTTGTCCTCAAGCAATTCAGTTGATAAACTGAAAGTGATAAAGAAAAACTTTTACAAACTCTGTTTGCTCTTGTTGTTGTAAACATGCAAAGCCATCATTCAGGTTTCAGCAATATTATGAACTAACCATACTCACAATAACACTTAGATCTCACAATTACTCATATCAATGGCATAATCAGCTAGCAGGCCATAATAATAAAACTCGGATGACAACACTTTCTCAAAACAATCATAACATGGTATAACAAAATGGTATATCGCTATGCCTTTCTGAGACCGCAAAACATAAATGCAGAGCACATTTAAAGATCAAGGACTGGCTAAACATTGTAATTCATGGTAAAAGAGATCCAGTCAAGTCATACCCAATATAAACCAATAATAATGAATGCAAATGACAGTGTGCTCTCCAGCGGGTGCTTTTTAATAAGAGGGTGATGACTCAACATAAAAGTAAATAGATAAGCCCTTCGCAGAGGGAAGTAGGGATTTGTAGAGGTGCCAGAGCTCGATTTAAAATAGAGAGTGAATAACATTTTGAGCGGCATACTTTCACTGTCAACGCAACAACTATGAGATGGCTGTATCTTCCATATTACATGCATTATAGGCAGTTCCCAAACAGAATGGTAAAGGTTTATACTCCCCCAACCACCAACAAGCATCAATCCATGGCTTGCTCGAAACAATGAGTGCCTCCAACTAACAACAACCTTGGGGGAGTTTTGTTTAATTATTTTGATTTGCTTTGATCTTTTTGGATCATGGGACTGGGCATCCCGGTTACCGGCTCTTTCTCGTGAATGAGGAGTGGAGTCCACTCCTCTTGAGAAGAACCCACCTAGCATGGAAGATATAGGCAACCCTAGTTGTAACATGAGCTGCTCGAGCATACAAAACAGAATTTCATTTGAAGGTTTGGAGTTTGGCACATACAAATTTACTTGGAACGGCAGGTAGATACCGCATATAGGAAGGTATGGTGGACTCATATGGAACAACTTTGGGTTTAAGGAGTTTGGATGCACAAGTAGTATTCCTGCTTAGTACAGGTGAAGGCTAGCAAAAGACTGGGAAGCGACCAATTGAGAGAGCGACAACAGTCATGAACATGCATTAAAATTAATTCATACCGAGTACAAGCATGAGTAGGATATAATCTACCATGAACATAAATATCATGAAGGCTATGTTGATTTGTTTCAACTACATGCGTGAACATGTGCCAAGTCGAGTCCCTCAATTCATTCAAAGGAGGATACCATCCCATCATACCACATCATAATCATTCTAATAGCATGTTGGCACGCAAGGTAAACCATTATAACTCATAGCTAATCAAGCATGGCACAAGAAACTATAATCTCTAAATGTCATTGTAAATATGTTTACTTCATAATAAGCTGAATCAGAAACGATGAACTCATCATACTTACAAAAACAAGAGAGGTCGAGTTCATACCAGCTTTTCTCATCTCAATAAGTCCATCATATATCGTCACTATTGCCTTTCACTTGCACGACCGAACGATGTGTATAATAATAATAGTGCACGTGCATTGGACTAAGCTGGAATCTGCAAGCATTCAACTCAAAAGAGAAAACAAGATAATATGGGCTCTAAGTTAAATAAACAATCATGCATACGAGAGCCACTAAGCATTTTCAATATGGTCTTCTCGACCCCCAAAGAAAAGAAAATAAAACTATTTACACGGGAAGGCTCCCAACAAGTAAGAAGAAGAACGAGAAATCTTTTTGGGTTTTCATTTTAATTCTACTACTAGCCTGGAAATTAAACTAACTAATTTTTTGGTTTTTCTTAAGGTTTATCAAACACACAAGAAGAAAACTAGAAAAAGAAATTTAAACTAGCATGGATAATACAATGAAATAATATGAGCACCGACGACTAGAATAGTGTGTGAACATGAATGTAAAGTCGGTGAGAAATACGTACTCCCCCAAGCTTAGGCCTTTGGCCTAAGTTGGTCTAATACCAAGGACCACCTGGCTGATATCCATAGTTGTAGTTGGGGTCATACTGAGATGCAGCAGCAACCGCCTCCTGAGCTGCGGCATGTTGGCGAGCTGCCTCCGCTCTCCCCTCGTGTTCAGCTGCTTCCTCCCTGGTAACAACATAGCTTCCTTTTGCCTGATAATCAAAAAGGAGAGGAGCAGGAAGAGTAACATGGACGATGTTGCGTGTGTTACAGATTAGTCGATAATGGAGGAATTGTTCATTCCTCCTAAGAAAATGATGGTTGACCATAGCGTCATAATCTAAATAAGCAGGAGGTATCATCACATCCCCCTCTCGTGGAGCTATATCAAGATAATTAGCCACACGGGTTGCATAAATTCCTCCAAATAAATCTCTAGCTCTACCATTATTCTGCAACCTACGTGCAACTATTGCCCCCAAGTTATAACCTTTATAACCTAACACGACACTCTTGAGGACACAAAGATCAGGGACACACATATGACATGCTTCATCTTTACCGTTAATGCATCTACCAATGAAGAGAGCAAAATAATGTATAGCAGGAAAATGAATGCTTCCTATGGGAGCTTGTGCCATGTCCCTGGATTCTCCCACAGTAATACTAGCAAGGAAATCTCTAAATTTAGATTTGTGAGGATCATTAATATTACCCCACTGCAGAAGTTTGCAAGCAGTTGTGAAATCCTCTAAGTCCATGGTATAAGATGTAACATAAATATCAAATAGAATACTAGGATAATTATGCGTACAGTTGTATTTAAACCTCTGCACAAAACAATCAGTCAATTGATAGTACTGAGGACACTTATCTTGTAAGAAGTCCTCCAGCTCAGTATTACGCACATACGCGTCAAATTCCTCCTTAAAACCTGCTTCGACCATAAAATCATCGGATGGCCACTCACAAGCTCGTACATCCGCGTCCCTCGGTAATTCAACATCTTGCTCACGCATAGCAATCCTGGGCCCTTTCTTTACCGAGGAACCACCTTGGTACATTCTCCTAGACATAATTCTTTTTCTGAAAAATTTCTGAAATTTTAGTAACTTTAAAATAAAAGTGAATAAAACTTAACAAGAATGGTAGCAACTACTCCTACAAGTGCCTGGAGCCTATATCATGCATTAGAAATGCTTGGGACCTCATAAATTTAACATGCAAGCTCAAGAACATGGTCACCTATGCAGCAAAAAATTGCAATAAATAAAGCACTAGAACAAAAACTATTTGGACCAATGGAGGAGTCACATACCAAGCAGCAATCTCCCAAAGCAGTTTTGTAATGGAGCTTTGAGCAAGGAGATCGAAAATCGCAGCAAAATGAGCTAGAACTCGTGCTTGAGCTGGATGGGGATTTTTTGGATAGAAGATGAAGTGTGTGGGTGTTGGCATAAGTGGGGGGGGGGACAAGGGGCCCACGATACAGGGGGCGCGCCCAGGTGGGGTGGGCGCGCCCTCCACTCTCGTGGCCTCGCGCTTGCCCCTCCTGCAGTGATTTCAGTGCCTAAAATCCTCAAATATTCCATAAAAAATCATACTAAATTTGCAGGGCATTTGGAGCACTTTTGTGTTTGGGATATTTTTTAATGCACGGATAATTCAGAAAACAGACGGATAATACTATTTTTGCTTTATTTATTCTAAATAACAGAAAGTAAAAAGAGGTACAGAAGGTTGTGCCTTCTAGTTCCATCCATCTCATGATCATCAAAATGAATCCACTAGCAAGGTTGATCAAGTCTTGTTAACAAACTCATTCCGAATAACACGGAACTGGAGAAATTTCGAATAACACTAAGTTACCTCAACGGGGATATGAAAATCCCCAACAATAAGAATATCATACTTTTTCTTGACAGTAGGGAGAGGAAATTCAAAACCTCCAATAATAATAGTTGGAACTTTTCCAATAGAATTGATGCTATGAACTTGAGATTGTTTCCTCAGAAAGTGTACCGTATGCTCATTACCATTAACATGAAAAGTGACATTGCCTTTGTTGCAATCAATAACAGCCCCTGTAGTGTTCAAAAAAGGTCTACCAAGGATAATCGACATACTATCGTCCTCGGGAATATCAAGAATAACAAAGTCCGTTAAGATAGTGACATTTGCAACTACAACAGGCACATCCTCACAAATACCGATAGGTATGGCAGTTGATTTATCAGCCATCTGCAAAGATATTTCAGTAGGTGTCAACTTATTCAATTCAAGTCTACGATATAAAGAGAGAGGCATAACACTAACACCGGCTCCGACATCACATAAAGCAGTTCTAACATAATTTATTTTAATGGAGCATGGTATAGTTGGTACCCCCAGATCTCCAAGTTTCTTTGGTATTCCACCCTTAAAAGTGTAATTAGCAAGCATGGTGGAAATTTCAGCTTCCGGTATCTTTCTTTTGTTTGTAATGATATCTTTCATATACTTAGCATAAGGATTTACTTTGAGCATATCAGTTAAGCGCATACGTAAGAAAATAGGTCTAATCATTTCAGCAAAGTGCTCAAAATCCTCATCATCCTTTGTCTTGGATGGTTTAGGAGGAAAGGGCATGGGTTTCTGAACCGATGGTTCTCTTTCTCTACCGTGCTTCCTAGCAACAAAATCTCTCTTATCATAACGTTGATTCTTTGATTGTGGGTTATCAAGATCAACTGCAGGTTCAATCTCTACTTCATTATTTTTGCTAGGTTGAGCATCAACATGAACATTATCATTAACATTATCACTAGGTTCATGTTCATCACCTGATTGTGTTTCAGCATCAGAAATAGAAATATCATTGGGATTCTCAGGTGTGTCTACAGTAGGTTCACTAGAAGCATGCAAAGTCCTATCGTTTTTCTTTTTCTTCTTTTTGGAAGAACTAGGTGCCTCTAAATTGTTTCTCTGAGAATCTTGCTCGATTCTCTTAGGGTGGCCTTTAGGATACAAAGGTTCCTGAGTCATTCTACCAGTTCTAGTAGCCACTCTAACAGCAAGGTCATTCTTATTATTTAATTCATCAAGCAAATCATTTTGAGCTTTAAGTACTTGCTTAGCTTGAGTAGCAACCATAGAAGCATATTTGCTAATGAGTTTAAGTTCACCTTTAACTCTAGCCATATTATCGCTCACGCGTCCTATCTCGAAAGCATTATTCTTTAACTCTCTACCAACATAAGCATTAAAACTTTCTTGTCTAGCCATAAAGTCATCAAATTCATCTAAGCATGGGCTACGAAATTTACTAGAGGGGATTTCAACTTTATCATATCTATAGAGAGAATTTACCTTTACTACCTGTGTCGGGTTATCAAGACAATGTGGTTCTTCAACAGGCAGTATATTAAGACCATGTATTTCTTCAATAGGTGGTAAATTGTTAACATCTTCAGCTTTAATACCTTTTTATTTCATTGATTTCTTTGCCTCTTGCATATCTTCAGGACTGAGAAATAAAACACCTCTCTTCTTCGGAGTGGTTTTAGGAATAGGCTCAGGAGTTGGCTCAATTGGTTCAGGAATTGCCTCAGGAACTGGCTCAGGGAGAGTCCAATTATTTTCATTAGTCAACATATTATTCAATAGTAATTCAGCTTCGTCGACTGTTTTTTCCCTGAAAACACAACCAGCACAACTATCCAAGTAGTCCTTGGAAGCATCGGTTAGTCCATTATAAAAGATATCAAGTATTTCATTTTTCTTGAGAGGATGATCGGGCAAAGCATTTAGTAATCGGAGAAGCCTCCCCCAAGCTTGTGGGAGACTCTCATCTTTGATTTGCACAAAATTATATATTTCCCGCAAGGCAGCTTGTTTCTTATGGGCAGGGAAATATTTAGCAGAGAAGTAATAAATCATATCCTGGGGACTACGCACACAACCAGGAGCAAGAGAATTATACCAAGTCTTAGCATCACCCTTTAATGAGAACGGAAATATCTTTAGGATATAAAAGTAGCGACATTTATCATCATGAGTAAACAGGGTAGCTATATCATTCAACTTAGTAAGATGTGCCACAATAGTTTCAGATTCAAGGCCATAAAAAGGATCAGATTCTACCAAAGTAATAATTTCAGGATCAACAGAGAATTCATAATCCTTATCAGTAACACAGATAGGTGAAGTAGCAAAGGCAGGGTCAGGTTTCATTCTAGCATTAAGAGACTGCTGCTTCCATTTAGCTAATAATTTCTTAAGATCATATCTATCATTGCAAGCAAAGATAGCTCTAGCAGCTTCTTCATTCATAACATAACCCTCGGGAACAACAGGCAATTCATAATCATTCGGAGAACCTTCATCATCACTATCATCAATAATAGCATCTTCAATAATTTCATTCTCTCTAGCCCTAGCAAGTTTTTCATCAAGAAATTCACCTAATGGCAAAGTAGTATCATGCACAGAAGTAGTTTCATCATAAGTATCGTGCATAGCAGAAGTGGCATCATCAATAACATGCGACATATCAGAATTCATAGCAGTAGCAGGTTTAGGTGTCGCAAACTTACTCATAACAGAAGGAGAATCTAGTGCAGAGGTAGATGGCAGTTCCTTACCTCCCCTCGTAGTTGAGGGATAGATCTTGGTGTTAGTGTCTTTCAAGTTCTTCATAGTGATCAACAGATATAAATCCTAAGTGACTCAGAGAATAGAGCTATGCTCCCCAGCAACGGTGCCAGAAATTAGTCTTGATAACCCACAAGTGTAGGGGATCGCAACAGCTTTCGAGGGTAAAGTATTCAACCCAAATTTATTGATTCAACACAAGGGGAGCCAAAGAATATTCTTGAGTATTAGCAGTTGAGTTGTCAATTCAACCACACCTGGATAACTTAATATCTGCAGCAAAGTATTTAGTAGCAAAGTAATATGATAATAAAGGTAACGGTAGCAAAAGTAATGTTTTTGGGTTTTGTAGTAATTGTAAAAGTATCAACAGGAAAGTAAATAAGCGAAGCATAAGATGTGAAAATCTCGTAGGCAATGGATCAGTGATGGATAATTATGTCGGATGCAATTCATCATGTAATAGTTATAACATAGCGTGACACAGAACTAGCTCCAATTCATCAATGTAATGTAGGCATGTATTCCGTAAATAGTCATACGTGCTTATGGAAAAGAACATGCATGTGACGCCCGGATAATTAAGCTACAGTGATTCCCCGCTAATGATGCCACGTCACCACGGTTACTGTGATAAACTCTCGATAGTTCAGAACCGAAACAAATTCAAAATTTAAATAAAAGAAAACAATAAAAGTTTTCAAAAATTAAAACAAAAATGTTCGGTGGTTGCCAAATATTACAAATATAATTATGGTGTAAGGTTCACAATTTTATAAAATGCCTAAGTGTTTATAAATCAATAAAAACAGAAAAGAAAATAAATAAAAAGAAAACAGAAAACAAAAAAAAGGAAGAGAAACCCCCCCTGGACCCTGGCCCAACTGGGCCGACCCCAGGCCCAGTCGGCCACCCCCATAACCCCCCACCCCCCGCAAACCCTAACCCAACCA
>NC_041383.1:118156328-118167065 GCF_002162155.2 Triticum dicoccoides
CCAGCGCCCAGGCTCGCCCCATCGAGCGCTCGTGCCCGCGTGCTCGCACGCCCGACCCGATAGGCCCCCGGGCCACTGACTAGGGGGCCCCGCCCCAGAACGTTAAAAAAAAAGGGGGATAAAAAAAATTATATAAATAATAAATAATAAAATAAATAAAAACAATAAATATAATTAATAAAATTAAAATGATTTAATAAAATTATTAATTAATTAATTAATTAATTAAGTTAATTAATCCGCTTTAATTAAATTAATTAACTAGTTAAGTTTAATTAAACTATAATTAGATTAACCTAAACCCTAATTAACCTAAATAGAGAATGACAGGTGGGTCCCACTGGACCCACATGTCAGGTTGACCACGTCAACTCTGTTGACTGCTGATGTCAGCATGACATCATGCTGATGTCATTAATCTGTTTTTCGAATTAATTAAATAATTAATTAAATTCCAGAAATTAATAAAATCTTTAGAAAATCATATCTTTTAATCCGTAACTCGGATTAAATTATTTTCAACATGAAAGTTGCTCAGAACGACGAGGCGAATCCGGATACGCAGTCCGTTCGTTCGCCACACACCCCTAACCTATCGAACTCGCAACTTTCCCCCTCCGGCTCCTCTGCCCGAAAACGCGAAACACCGGGAATACTTTCCCGGATGTTTCCCCCCTTAACCGGTACCACCTCATACCACGTTAGGGCACACCTAGCACCGCTCATTGTCACGTCACGCATCGTCGTGTTTATGTTTGCATTGTATTCATTGTTTCTTCCCCCTCTTATCTCCGGTAGACTACGAGACCGATGCTGATGCCACCGGGTACGACTACGTCACCGAGGACCCCTCCTTGTCTGAGCAACCAGGCAAGCCCCCCCCTTTGATCACCAGATATCGCCTATTCTCCTCTATACTGCTTGCATTAGAGTAGTGTAGCATGTTACTGCTTTCGTTAATCCTATTCTGATGCATAGCCGGACATTGTCGCTACATCTGTTGATACCTTACCTGCAATCCTAACTGCTTAGTATAGGATGCTAGTTTATCATCATTGGCCCTACATTCTTGTCGGTCTGCCTTGCTATACTATTGGGCCGTGATCACTCGGGAGGTGATCACGAGTGTATACTATACATACATACATACTATACAGATGGTGACTAAAGTCGGGTCAGCTCGAAGGGTACCCGCAAGTGATTCTGATGAGGGGGCTGAAAGGACAGGTGGCTCCATCCAGGTAGTGGTGGGCCTGAGTTCCCGACGGCCCTCGACTGTTACTTTGTGGCGGAGCGACAGGGCAGGTTGAGACCACCTAGGAGACAGGTGGGCCTGGCCCTGTTCGGCGTTCGCGGATACTTAACACGCTTAACGAGATCTTGGTATTTGATCTGAGTCGGCTACGAGCCTATACGCACTAACCATCTACGTGGGAGTAGTTATGGGTATCCCGACGTCGTGGTATCAGCCGAAGCACTTCAGACGTCAGCGACGGAGCGGCGCGCGCCGAATTGGACTGGAACGCCACTAGGCTAGGTCTGCTTTCGGCCGCCCACGCAACGTGCAGGTGTGCTCAGGGCGATGGGCCCAGACCCCTGCGCGCTTAGGTTTAGACCGGTGTGCTGGCCTCTCTGTTTTGCCTAGGTGGGGCTGCGACGTGTTGATCTTCCGAGGCCGGGCATGACCCAGGAAAGTGTGTCCGGCCAAATGGGATCGAGCGTGTTGGGTTATGTGGTGCACCCCTGCAGGGAAGTTTAATCTATTCGAATAGCCGTGATCTTCGGTAACAGGACGACTTGGAGTTGTACCATGACCTTATGACAACTAGAACCGGATACTTAATAAAACACACCCTTCCAAGTTCCACAGACAACCCGGTGATCGCTTTTCCGCAGGGCGACGAGGAGAGGATCGCCGGGTAGGGTTATGCTATGCGATGCTGCTTGGAGATGCTACTTGAAGATGCTACTTGGAGGACTTCAATCTACTCTCTTCTACATGCTGCAAGACGGAGGCTGCCAGAAGCGTAGTCTTCGACAGGATTAGCTATCCCCCTCTTATTCTGGCATTCTGCAGTTCAGTCCACTGATATGGCCTCCTTACACATATACCCATGCATATGTAGTGTAGTTCCGTGCTTGCGAGTACTTTGGATGAGTACTCACGGTTGCTTTCTCCCCCTTTTTCCCCTTTTCCTTCCTTTCTGGTTGTCGCAACCAGATGCTGGAGTCCAGGAGCCAGACGCCACCGTCGACGACGACTACTACCCCGGAGGTGCCTACTACTACGTGCAGGCTGACGACGACGACCAGGAGTAGTTTGGAGGATCCCAGGCAGGAGGCCTGCGCCTCTTTCGATCTGTATCCCAGTTTGTGCTAGCCTTCTTAAGGCAAACTTGTTTAACTTATGTCTGTACTCAGATATTGTTGCTTCCGCTGACTCGTCTATGATCGAGCACTTGTATTCGAGCCCTCGAGGCCCCTGGCTTGTATTATGATGCTTGTATGACTTATTTTATTTGTAGAGTTGTGTTGTGATATCTTCCCGTGAGTCCCTGATCTTGATCGTACACATTTGCGTGCATGATTAGTGTACGATTGAATCGGGGGCGTCACAATGCATGACATATTTTGTCCTACCCTCCCGTGGCAGCGGGGTCCTAGCGGGAACTAAGGGATATTAAGTCCTCCTTTTAATAGAGAACCGGACCAAAGCATTAACACATAGTGAATACATGAACTCCTCAAACTACGGTCATCACCGAGAAGTATCCCGATTATTGTCACTTCGGGGTTGTCGGATCATAACACATAATAGGTGACTATAGACTTGCAAGATAGGATCAAGAACACACATATATTCATGAAAACATAATAGGTTCAAATCTGAAATCATGGCACTCGGGCCCTAGTGACAAGCATTAAGCATAGCAAAGTCATAGAAACATCAATCTCAGAACATAGTGGATACTAGGGATCAAACCCTAACAAAACTAACTTGATTACATGGTAAATCTCATCCAACCCATCACCGTCCAACAAGCCTACGATGGAATTACTCACGCACGGAGGTGAGCATCATGAAATTGCCGATGGAGGATGGTTGATGATGACGACGGCGATGAATCCCCCTCTCCGGAGCCCCGAACAGACTCCAGATCAGCCCTCCCGAGAGAGATTAGGGCTTGGCGGCAGCTCCATATCGTAAAACACGATGAAACTTTCTCTCTGGTTTTTTCTCCGTGGTATGGAATATATGGAGTTGGAGTTGAGGTCGGCGGAGCCTCAGGGGGCCCACGAGACAAGGGGTGCGCCCGGGGGGAGGGCGCGCCCCCACCCTCGTGGACAGGGTGTGGGCCCCCTGGTCTTGATTCTTTCTCCAGTATTTTTTATATTTTCCAAAAAGTGCCTCCGAGGATTTTCAGGACATTCCGAGAACTTTTGTTTTCTACACATGAAACAACATCATGGCAGTTCTGCTGAAAACAGCGTCAGTCTGGGTTAGTTTCATTCAAATCATGCAAGTTAGAGTCCAAAACAAGGGCAAAAGTGTTTGGAAAAGTAGATACGTTGGAGACGTATCACATCCATCGGGGCACAGATGAACCCCACAATAGACGCCGCACTACAGGCATTCTTACGCGAGAATTGGGACATCTTTGCCTGGCACCCTTCAGATATGCCAGGGATCCCACGCAGGCTGGCCGAACATAGTCTCAACATATTGAATGGATAAAAGCCGGTCAAGCAGACACTACGGCACTTTTCAAAACCTAAACGACAAGCTATGGGAGAGGAGCTAGCCAAGTTACTCGAGGCCGGATTCATCAGAGAAATAAAACACCCGGACTGGCTAGCAAACATGGTGATGGTACCAAAGAATGATAAATCCTGGCGCCTATGTGTCGATTTCAAGGACCTCAATAAGGCTTACCCCAAGGATCCCTTCCCCCTCCCCCGCATTGATAAAATCATCGACGCTACCACAGGACACGACTCATTGTGCTTCCTCGACACATACTCCGGATACCATCAAATCAAGATGACGAAGTCCGATCAAGCCGCAACGGCATTTATCACCCCATACGGCCCTTTCTGTTTCAACACCATGCCTTTAGGGCTCAAAAATGCCGGTGCAACCTACCAACTCATGATTCAGACATGCCTGGAAAAACAAATCGGCAAAACAGTTGAGGCATACGTAGACGACATGGTCATCAAGACTAGACACGTCAAATCTTTAATAGGCGACTTGAGGCTCACGTTCGACAATCTCCGAACATATGACATCAAGCTCAATCCGGAAAAATGTGTTTTTGGCGTTCTCGCCGGAAAGCTGCTGGGCTTCATTGTTTCCAACAGAGGATTGAAGCAAACCCGGCTAAAATCTGAGCTTTTTCACAATTGGCTACCCCAACAGACCTCAAACAAATCCAGAAATTAACTGGATTTGTGGCTGCCTTAAGCCGCTTTATCTCCCAATTGGGAGAAAAGGCACTACCTCTTTATCGCCTTCTTCGACGCACCGAACACTTAGAGTGGACGGATGCGGCGACCGCCGGACTGGAAGAAATAAAGGCCATCCTGGCCAGCAATCCAATCATGGCCTCACCAAGCATTGGCGAACCCATGTTGTGATATATAGCTACAACACACCAAGTTGTAAGCGCAGTGCTCGTCATCGAACGAGAGGAGGACGGACATAAGTTCCCGCTTCAAAAGCCGGTATACTACGTATCCACTGTCCTCACACCATGCAAGCCACGGTACCCACATTATCAAAAGATAGCATATGCGGTCTTCATGGCATCCCGGAAACTACGACACTACTTTCAAGAGTGTTCAATCACGATGGCCTCCGAAGTACCACTCAACGACATAATAAACAACCGCGATGCCACGGGCCGGATTGCTAAGTGGGCCATAGAGCTCCTCCCATTCGACATTACATATAAACCATGGAGAGCCGTTAAATCACAAGTATTGGCTGACTTCGTCGCCGAATGGACAGAAGCCGAACTCCCTAAAGAATACGGGGCATACTCCAATTGGATCATGCACTTTGACGGCTCTAAAATGGTGGCTAGTCTGGGAGCGGGTGTTTTCTTGACATCCCCCACCGGAGATACAGTCCAATACGTACTCCAAATACTATACACAGACTCCAACAATGCAGCCGAATACGAGGCTCTGTTGCATGGTCTTCGGATGGCTGTCTCCATGGGCATCCAATGCCTAGAAGTGCGTGGGGATTCGAACCTCGCAATATCTCAAATAAATGGAGACTTCGACGCCAAGGATCCGAAAAATGGCGGCTTATCGTAATGTCGTCCTCCAAATGTCAGCTCGATTCGAGGGGCTTGAATTTCATCATGTGGTTCGAGAAAACAATCAAGCAGCGGATATCCTTGCCCGCATCGGCGCTAAGCGCAACCCCGTCCCACCTAACATCTTCCTAGAAAGGTTGTTAAAGCCATCCGTGGTGTGGCAAGGGGAGACCGACAATACTAGTCCGGATCCGACCACAACCCCAGATTCCGAACACACTAACATAATCGGAGGCTCTGCCACCGAAATAACACCTTCGGCCCATCTGATCATGGCTGTCATCGCCCCATGGAACGAACCCTTCTTAGCCTACCCAAATAGGCAAGAACTCCCCAAGGATCAAAATGAGGCACGCTGCATTGTGCGGCGCTCTAAAGCCTACAAGGTCCACGAGGGAGAGCTCTATAAGAAAAGCGCTACCGGAGTACTTCAAAGATGTATCTCCGAAGAGGAAGGGCGGCAGCTCTTGGCTGAAATTCATGCTGGACTCGGCGGCCACCACGCCGCAGCTCGGGCCCTTGTAAGCAAGGCCTTCCATACAGGTTTCTACTGGCCGACATCCCGAGCAGACATACAGGACCTCGTCCAACATTGTGTCGGTTGCCAGCTCTTCGCCAACCAAAGCCATATGCCGCCCAGCGCTCTCCAAACAATCCCCATAACTTGGCCCTTTGCGGTCTAGGGGCTCGATATGGTCCGACCCCTTAAAGGAGGAAGCCATAAGAAAAAATACATGTTGGTAATGGTGGATAAATTCACCAAATGGATCGAGGCCAAACCAGTTAAAACGGCCAAATCCGGACCAGTGATAGACTTCATATCATGGGTCGTGCACCGCTATGGTGTCCCCCACAGCATCATCACCTATAATGGCTCCAATTTTACAGCTGGCGAGGTGAAAACTTGGTGCAGCAACATGGGCATTAAGCTCGATTACGCCTCTGTCTATCACCCTCAAACAAACGGTCAAGTCGAACGAGCAAACGGTCTTATTATGAGCGGCATCAAACCCAGACTAGTGCGATCCCTGAAGGACTCAGACACGCACTGGGTCGAGGAGCTTGACTCCATACTATGGGGCTGCGGACCACGCCAAATAGCACTACCGGGTACACACCCTTCTTCATGGTGTACGGTGCAGAGGTGGTATTGCCCTGTGATATTATTCATGACTCACCTCGAGTGCACATGTATGAAGAGAGAGAAGCCGAGCTTGATTGGCAGGACAGTTTAGATTCCCTGGAGGAGGAGCGCGATGTCGTAAAAGCCCATTCCGCATTTATCAGCAACAGGCTCGCAGGTATCAAAGCAGAGAAGTACGGGCCAAAACTTATAACATTGGCGAACTCATTCTACGCCTACCGGAGAAGAAAAAGGACAAGCTCAAGCCCAAGTGGGAGGGTCCCTTCATCATTGATAAAGTTCTCACCGGAGGAGCGTACCGCCTGCGTGATGCATCAGATAATCGACTCGAGCCGAACCCATGGAACGCGGCCAGACTCCGAAGATTCTACGCCTAGCGCCGAACTCTTTGTTCGTCTCCTTCCCTCCGCCTTTTTTTACTTTTTAGTTATATCCTCTCTCTTTCTTTTTATGGCTCTAAGGCTTTAAGTGTGACTCTACTACACACTCGTGACTCGCTAATCTTCAAGTATGTGTGCTCATTATACCTGGGGGCTTCCTATACAGAAGCTTAATATAATTATCTTCCGGGCATCACGCCCACTACATATGTGTCCCTTTTCCATATGTACCTTTTCTTCACCATTATATGCATCGATATGACTTAAGTTTTGGCCAAGCTGGGTTGCCTGGCTCCTGTGTTTATGCCCTACATTCCCGTTAGTTCGGCTAGGGCATAAGGGGAGCACCTCTGCAATTGTTACTGCCGGGAACTCCAGACATGTACCTCAGACTGGGTGAAGCCGAAAGCTAGCGTTCTTAAGGGAATATTCAGTGGGTGAACTAAAGATGTTTTTTACCTATTACAATACAAACCCCCAGATGTTGCATATACCGCGTTTTTGCTCGCAGTTCGTACATGCACATTAATGCATGCGTACCGAGGGAAAGAAACCCTTAACGGAACTATTCTCTCTGGAAGATGTTTCTTACTACCCATGTAATATAACATAGCTAGTTGGGTACTTGTCTGTTCAAGCAATTATGACCCCTACGCCTGGTTTACACGCGTACCCCGGTTTATATAACTGAGCGGGTATTCGGAAACACTCCGGACTTTCGGGTCCGGAGGCTGAAGCGAAAAGGTCCACCATGACAAATGATTTACAATCCGGCTAGGGACAAATATGTCAATTGAAGTACATAGTCACTTAGACTCACATACTTCTTCTTCTTCTATGCCATCCAACAGGCTGTCTAGCCTACAATCATGTTGGGAATACTTTGCGGCTAATCCTACCTGGTCATATACCAGACTAACGGGAATCTCATTCCCATCTGACCCTACAGGTCTGACCTGGGCCATGTGATTCGGATCGAGCTTGGTATACCGTGTTTTTACCATGGCCCAAGCTTCCCTCGCACCTTGTCGACAGGCAGATATCTTCCATAGTCGGAAACGCCGCTGCGCTCCCTTGAGCAGTTGTACGAGCTCCCCCATGCTTCCTGGCAGGGAGGCAGATGGCCACAAGGCCTTGGCAACACACTGCATCACCTGCCAAACTTGTTCGTGCAGTTGCGAAAGCTCTTGCGGAAGATCGCCTGAGGATCCGGGCATCTCCTCTTCGGGACGACCAGTCAGCATACCTACAGACATAACTTTGTTAGGATGTTTCTTCGCCGAACTATATAAAGGTTCGTTTGAGCACATACTAAAAATGCCGCGTTGAAGCTTCTATTCTCCTTCACGGAGTCAGCTAGCTGGGCCCGAACATCTTTCAATTCTACGCTCAGCCGGGTACTGGCATCCTGGAGATCGTTTTTCTCCCGCCTGACCCATGTAAGTACACGCTCGCCAGCCTCTAGTGGTCGTTGAGCTCTTTGTTCATCCTCTTGTAGGATCTCCGGATTCACTCTGGGATTGTCTGTGGAATCTATTGTTAGATCTGCAATGTGCCAAACACCAAATGGAACTCGTAATTACGTTATTTCTCGAGCGAGAGAAATATTACCAGATGAGGCCTTCTTGGATTCCTCCATTTCGGCAGCTGCGGCCCTTAGCTGGGCTTGACACTTCTCCAGCTCTTGAGACAAATGGGTATTCTTCTCTGTAAGAACCTGTTCATATAATGATCCTTAATTCAGTTGTACCAACTGTTTCAAGTCTCAGGGGCTACTGATATACATAATTATCAGATTTTGCTTACCCGTATATCTTTTAAATACTGGTATGTGGCTCTAGCAAGCCCATCTTGAGCAGTTCGGATGTACGCGTCTCCCGAGTTGAAGGCATTGAAAGCCTCTTCGGAAAAACTAGGGTCGCGAAGTGCGGCCCGACGACACCGATGATTCATAGCGCTCTCCACCTCGGAATTTGTAGCGGATATTCTATCTGAATCCTCTGTAGGAGGACCGTCCGGTGTCATCCCCACATTAGCCTCCACCCTTGAGGCCGGTTCTGGAATTCGGCTGGTAGAGGCATGACGGGCAGGATCCCCGGATACAGTCCGGCGAATGATCTTTCTGCCAAGACACAGCGGATATTGTTATATTTTAAGATAACAATCATGAACCATGTTTTAAACCATACCGCTTCGATGGCGGCTCAGCCATGTCTCTGCTCGCTTTCCTTTTTGGAAGCCTACCCGGCCTGGGCGCCCCTTGTTGGTGAGTCGCCACGGGTTCGGCATGGCACGCCGATGGCCTTCCCTTTATAGCATAATATATGTGCAGCAGGTAAGGTGGAAAGAGTGAATCCTTTTCGAAAGACAAGTCTCCTGTTTTACTTACATGTGATGCGGGGAGGAGGCCGGGATAGTCGGCAATGATGGCCACCAAGGTGCCGTCATAGCTCGCCTGGTAAAACACCATGTCGCCAAGCTCCACAAATATGTATAGATCCTCTTCGAGTCCGGGGTCGAGTGCCCGGTTGTGGTCCTCTGGCTGTGGAGACGGGATGTGGATCTCCCTCGTAGCTTTCCGCATTTCCTGTTATGGACTAGCGAGGTAAATATTTGTGATGAAAGACTGTGGGAATGAATAGAGTTGAGTAAGAGATAGCAACTCACCCAGCTAGGGGGGTTGTACATGGAAAATCCATCCCGTGGCTTAATGCGGATGAACTCCTTTTCTTCTCCTTTGTATAAATCGGACTGTATTTTCACCAGAGCGATGGCGGAGTCCGGACCTTTCCGACCGCAGCGGGTGGCATCGTCTTCTCCGTTGAAGTGCCACATGTGACGCCCCCAATACTGGAGTGGCTGCACCCCCCACATTATGCATATTGACATAACCTCGATTATTGTCAATCCGGATTTGGCAAGCGTTTTTATCCTGCCCATCAGTTGAAGGACCTCTTGTAACACCCCGGATGTAACTTTCCATCTTTGTAACTCCAACTCTTGCCATTTTCGGCTATGTGATATGATATTCCCTCCGTGGTTGGGTTTTGTCTTTTGTTTTGCATTTTATTTATGTCATGCATATCATATCATGTCATCATGTGCATCGCATTTGCATACGTGTTCGTCTCATGCATACGAGCATTTTCCCCGTTGTCCATTTTGCAATCCGACACTCCCACATGCACCGGCGCACCACTCTTGTCTCTTTTGGTGTGCGGGTGTTGAACATTCTCGGAATGGACCGATCCTTGCCAAGTGGCCCTGGTATAGCACCAGTAGACCGCCTGTCAAGTTTCGGGTCATTTGAAGCTCGTTTGATACTCCAACGGTTAACCGCATAACCGCAAAGGCCTCTTTTGAGTTGCAGCCCAACACCCCTCCAAAACAGCCCAATAAGCCATCTAAGTCACTTCCATGCTCTCCGTCGTCGGATCACGATTGTGTGGGCGAAAACCGCACTCCATTTGGAGTCTCCTAGCTCCCTCTACCTACAAATATGTGCCCATCCCCGAAATTTTCGGGCAAACCTCCTCTCCCCGCCGCCGGACACGTCCGGACCGCCCCAGACGCGTCCGCGCCGCCGCCGCCCGGCGAACCAGGATGCGACACGTGGCACCCGGCCACCGCACGCCGTCCCGGCCCGCCGAGCCCGCAGCCGGCCCCGCGGCCCGCGTCCCCGCCGCCCGCCTCCGCCCGCTCCCGCGCCGAGTCGCCGCCGTTGCCCGCCTCCCCGTCGCCGGCCTCCGCCGTCGCCCGCGTCCCCGCTGTCGACGTCCGCCGCCTCCGCTCGGCCCCGCGCCGCCGCGGCCGTCCCGTTCCGCCGGCCGCCGCCGCGTCCCCGCGGCCGCCCCGCGCCGGCCTCCGCCGGATCCGGTCGGCCTCG
>NC_041383.1:118167602-118177101 GCF_002162155.2 Triticum dicoccoides
GTCCTCCTTCGGCCGTCCTCTCCGGCGAGTCGCCGGCCACCTCGACCTCCGAGCTAGATCCGATCTGGACCTAGGGTTGACTTTCTTCCTCCCCCAAAATCCCCCAAGTCCTTTTCTGGCATTAATTTTGTTACATGTTCGTCGCACCACAACTTTGCACCCGTGGCTCCGTTTTGAGCGTGTAGCACATCGAATTGTTGGTCTCGATGAGTACATCATTTAATCTCATTACATCCTTTTCATTTGAGCTCATCTTGGTGCCCGAAATGTTGTTGGAAGAATGCTTCATAATGTTAGTTTCAGATTCTTATCAGAACATGCACTTTTGTCATTTTTGCCATGATTGATGTGTGCATCTTATGTACTTGAGCCCTACATGTATTTTGATCTATGCCATGCCATCTTTACAGAGGTGCTTACCATGTATTTTTGTGATCAATGTGGTGACTAGCACAAGCATGCAAACTAGGCTTCGTCATATTGCTGATTCTAGTCCCTGTTCTGCTGATATTTTGATGCCATGTAAACATGATGCTACAGAGAGATCCATGCATATTTTGAGATACTTCAGTAAGGGTGTTTTGAACATATGGTTATGCTCTATCCATCCATGCCTCTGGTTGCAATTATGGAGTAGTCTAGCATGTCATTTTTGTGCTCTACTTTTGCTTCAAAATGTTTCCTGGCAGATTGTTTACATGTTATTCAATTTTGCCAAGGTTGTTGTAGTTGATCCGTGTATGCTATGATGTTGTTCTTGCCATGTGTAGCTTCTATGTCATGTCTTCCTGATGGATGTATGCTTAGTTTATCATGAAATGCTCTGTAGTGAGTGCATCGAGCTTGCGAAGGTGCCTTCATAATTTTGTCAATGCCATGCTCTGTTTGCTGAATCTGTTAACGAAGCTTGCTATGTTTACATGGGTGCCATCATATTTTCTGATCCTTTTTGGCTTATTATGCTTTGAGTAGATTCATGCCATGTCTTGTTTTGCTATTATAAGTTCCTGTAGCATGTTGATAACTTGCTCTGAACATTGCTTCGTGATGCTATTTATGCCATGTCCTACCTGATATTTTTTGCTCTTTTGCCATGCTTGTTTGAACCTGTTATGATGTGATTTAGCCATAGCTCAGTGTTCCTCTTTTGTTAAGCATCTCCTGTAGATCACTTCCATATGTTTTGTTTTTATGTTGGGGTGCTGTAGCATAGTTTCTTGTTGCATGCTAAGTAGCATCGTGCTTAATCGCAGCTATGTGTCATTCTTGTTTTGCTTGCCATTTGCAAAGCGTGCATCCGTTTCCGGTGATCTTCATATCGATTTCAACCAAAATCATCTCATCTTTCCAACGGCATATGGTTTGCCAAGTTGATGCCTTGTTCATCCTTTTTCCTCCTAGAGCACGCATATGCATTGCATATCACACCTCGCATATCATGACATGTATTGCATCATGTTGCTTGTGCATTGCACCGTGATTTATTGTGGTTCCTTTGCTTGTGTTCTTGCTTTGGGTAGAGCTGGGAGACGAGTACGTGCACGAGGAACCTGTTGAGTACGCTAATGAGGATCAAGCCTTCGACAAATCTGAGAACCTTGCAGGCAAGATGACCATACCTTCGATATCACTTCTATCTTTGCTTTGCTAGTACTCGCTCTATCGCTATGTTAGCTCTACCGGCCACTGTTTATCATGCCTCCCTATTGCCATGTCAAACCTCTAACCATCCTGTCCTAGCAACCCGTTGTTTGGCTATGTCACCGCTGTTGCTCAGCCCCTCTTATAGCGTTGCTAGTTGCAGGTGAAGATGAAGTTTGTTCCTGGTCGGAACATGGATATTTTGGGATATCACAATATCTCTTGTTTAATTAATGCACCTTATATACTTGGTAAAGGGTGGAAGGCTCGACCTTATGCCTGGTGACTTGTTCCAATCCTGCCGCCCTAGTTTCCGTCATACTGGTGTTATGTTCCTTGATTTTGCGTTCCTTACACGGTTGGGTGATTTATGGGACCCCCTTGATAGTTCGCTTTGAATAAAACTCCTCCAGCAAGGCCCAACCTTGGTTTTACCATTTGCCACCTAAGCCTTTTTTCCCTTGGGTTTTCGTGAGCCCAAGGGTCATCTTTATTTTAACCCCCCCCCCCCGGGGCCAGTGCTCCTTCGAGTGTTGGTCCGAACTAGAGCCACTTGCAGCGCCACCTCGGGGAAACTTGAGGGCTGGTTCTAGTTGTACGTAGTGTTCATCCGGTGTGCCCTGAGAACGAGATATGTGCATCTCCTATCGGGATTTGTCGGCACATCGGGTGGTCTTGCTGGTCTTGTTTTACCATTGTCGAAATGTCTTGCGAACCGGGATTCCGAGGCTGATCGGGTCTTCCCGGGAGAAGGTATATCCTTCGTTGACCGTGAGAGCTTGTGATGGGCTAAGTTGGGACACCCCTGCAGGGTATATTATCTTTCGAAAGTCGTGCCCGCGGTTATGAGGCAGATGGGAATTTGTTAATGTCCGGTTGTAGATAACTTGACACTTGACTTCAATAAAATGCATCAACCGTGTGTGTAGCCGTGATGGTCTCTTCTCGGCGGAGTCCGGGAAGTGAACACGGTTTGAGTTATGCTTGACATAAGTAGTTTCTGGATCACTTCTTGATCGCTTCTAGCTTCTCGTCCGATGCGTTGCTTCTCTTCTCGCTCTCACTTGCGTATGTTAGCCACCATATATGCTTAGTGCTTGCTGCTGCTCCACCATATTACCCCTTTTCCTACCTATGAGCTTAAATAGTCTTGATCTCGCGGGTGTGAGATTGCTGAGTCCTCGTGACTCACAAATTCTACCAAAACAGATGCAGGTGCCGAGGATGCCAGCGCAGATGGCGCAACTGAGCTGAAGTGGGAGTTTGATGAGGCCCTTGGTCGTTACTATGTATCGTTTCCAGATGATCAGTAGAGGTGCCCAGTCGGGACGATCGGGGATCTAGCATTTGGGGTTGTCTTCTTTTCATTTGGATTTGACCATAGCCGGTCTATGAGTGTATTTTGAATGATGTATGATCTTAATTTATGTATTGTGTGAAGTGGCGATTGTAAGCCAACTCTCTTTATCCCATTCTTGTTCATTACATGGGATTGTGTGAAGATGACCCTTCTTGCGACAAAACCACCATGCGGTTATGCCTCTAAGTCGTGCTTCGACACGTGGGAGATATAGCCGCATCGTGGGTGTTACAAGTTGGTAATCAGAGCCATCCCCGACTTAGGAGCCCCCTGCTTGATTGTTTGCTGGCGATGTTGAGTCTAGAACAAAAATGTTTTGAGTCTTAGGATTATATATATCGAAGAGTAGGATTCTTTTTACTCCTCAGTCCCTTTGTCGCTCTGGTGAGGTCTCCTGACGTAGATGTTTTGACTTTCATCTCCTCAAATTTCACTAAAAAAAATTTTAGGATCACACGGGTATCTTGGAATCGTTCCGATGGTGTTGTGACGAGAACATTGTTCTTGGTGCCTCCTGTCTATTATGTGGCATTGACCCGGGGAGTTGAGCTCCGAGGTGTTGTCATCACAATTTTATCGTTGCAGTTCTGGAATACCTGAGTTTTGCCGACATCGAAAAGCTCTTTTATGCAGTTGTTGGTGAGATAACCTCGACGCCACCCAGTACTGGGGCGGGAGTTCGTGAGTATTGCCATAACTCGTATAACGGATGCTTTTCGAAGGTTGAGGTACACGATTTCCGAAGGTTTCTTGGTTATGTGTTGACGGATGGATACAGCTGGATGTAGGGATTGTTAGTTTGGGTGAGATATATTGCTTCCCCTGTATCCCCAACACCTGATTGCATAACCAGAAAGTTTCGAGAGTTTATAGGTGGGATTCAAGTAGCTCTAGCATTTCTTCCCGCAGATATTTGGTTTGTGATTGGGTAATCCTTACCACTTATTTGTTCCAGTTGTACCTTGTTTATTTCATTCATCAATCTCTTATCAAGTGGCTTCTCACCTTAATGGATGTGTGATGTTAGCTTTGGGAATTCATTCGATCATCCTTGTTCGAATGTTTATTGTGAAGACTATATGTTGCAATTTCTATCCGTTGATTCAACTTGTCTATCTGTCTATCAAGATGCTAACGGATGTCACCCTCTTCAGGATGGCTCCGCCAACGCGTCAGAATCCGGAACGCAATGATGGGAGTCAGGCGAACCCTCCACCTCCACCTCCGCCTCCGGAGGTGTGGCAAGCTTTGATGGCTGCCACAAACGCCAATGCCCAGATGATGATCCAGCTCATGCAAGAGCGCAACCAAGGCCAAGGCAACCAAGGGAATCAAGGTCAAGGGCAGTTCAATCATCAGCCTCTATTTCCTACCCTCAACCAATTCCTTGCAAATCAGCCGAAGTCTTTCAGCTACTGTGTCGAGGCCACAGACGCTGATGATTGGCTCGTGGATATCAATAAGCATTTTGAATGCAGCAATAGCAGGCCTGAGGACTATGTCAAGTTCGCTTCTTTTCAGCTCAAGGATCAAGCAACTGATCAATACAAGGATTCCAGAGGAGGTTGAGTGATTACTTGGACTGACTTCTGTCGGGACTTTAAAGCTCACCACATTCCTACCAGTGTTGTTGAGAGCAAGCGTGAGGAGTTCCGCAATCTCAAGAAAGGCAACATGTCAGTGTACGAATACAATAAGCAGTTTCATAAACTTGCTCGCTTTGCTAAGCAAGATGTTCCTGATGAGAAGAGTATGATCTATCAATTCAGAGGTGGCCTTAGAGAGGATCTACAGTTAGCTCTCGTTCTTGTTGAGCCTACTCAGTTTGATCAATTCTACAATATGGCACTCAAGCAAGAAGGTGCTCAGCTCAAGTGTGAGGCTTCTAAGAAGAGAATCAGGGATGCAGTGCAATCTTCTTCTTCCTCACAAGTGGCAGCTAAGCAGCAGAAGTTCTACCTTCCTCCTCCTCCGTTTCGTCAGCCTTACCAGTAGAAGAACTCAGGTGGTCGTGGATCTTCCCACCCACCCAACCCAAGCTATCAGCACAAGTCTCAGCCTCAAGCTCCAAGGTCAAATGCTCCTTATCATTGTCCGCTCTCAGAAGTGACTTGCAACAAGTGCCAGCAGAAAGGTCACTATGCGAACAAATGCTTCAATCAGAGGCGCCTTCCTCCTCCTCCTCCTGTGAGATCTTTAAGCAATGCAGTGGTCAAGCATAACCCAAAGCATGCAAAGGTGAACATGATGAATGCAGCTCAGGCAGAGGATTCTTCAGATGTGATAATGGGTAATCTTCCTGTTAATGATATTCCTGCAAAAGTCTTATTTGATACTGGTGCATCGCTTTCTTTCATTTCAAGACCTTTTGTTGCCAAGCATGAGTTTGTGACGGAAAAGATTCCTATCCCGTTGAAGATTGTGTCCCCTGGTAAGCAGATGACTTCTAATAATTGTGTCCCGGATGTTTCTATCAAGATGTGCGACTATACATTTCTGTCTTCTCCAGTTGTTCTTGGTGACTCTGATATTGATCTAATTCTCGGAATGGACTAGCTTTCTAAGCACAAGGCTCAGCTTGATTGTGCTGCCAGGCAAATTCAATTGACACACCCTTCTGAGGATGTTATCATATATGCCGCTCGTGATGAAACCATTCGGTTGTTTTCTCTCAATGAGAAGGGCGAGTTGGATGCTATTTCTCAAATTCCAGTCGTTTGTGAGTACCAAGATGTCTTTCCAGAAGAGCTTCCGGGTATGCCTCCTCATCGGCTAGTCGAATTCGTTATTGATCTTGAGCCTGGAACTGAACCCGTTTGCAAGCGTCCATACAAGCTTGGACCCAAGGAGCTGAAGGAATTGAAGAAACAGCTTGATGAACAAGAGCGTCTGGGTTTGATCAGACCGAGTTCATCTCCATGGGGTTGTGGAGTTCTTTTTGTCCAGAAGAAGGATGGCACGGACCGACTTTGCGTCGATTACTGTCCATTGAACAAGAAGACAATCAAGAACAAGTATCCACTTCCCAACATCAATGAGCTTTTCGAGCAACTCAAAGGTGCTAAAGTATTCTCCAAGCTTGACCTTCGTATGGGTTATCATCAGATTCGCATTCGTGAACAAGATATTCCCAAGACAGCATTCAGAACAAGCTATGGTTCTTATGAATATACTGTCATGTCTTTCGGGCTTGTCAATGCTCCTCCAACGTTCTCTCGCATGATGAACTTTATCTTCAACCCCTACACCAATGAATTCGTCTTGGTGTATCTCGATGATATTTTGGTCTTCTCCAAGAATAAGTTGGATCATACCAAACATTTGTGATTGGTGCTCAACAAGCTCAGAGAGCATCAATTCTATGCGAAGTTTTCCAAATGTGAGTTCCGGCTTGATGAAGTTCTTTACCTTGGTCATATCATCTCTGCCAAGGGCATTGCTGTTAATCCTGCGAAGGTGTCTGCAGTTGTGAATTGGGAACCTCCTCAGAATGTCAAGCAGCTCCGCAGTTTTCTTGGTCTTGCAAGCTATTGCCGAAGATTCGTTGAGAACTTCTCTAAGATTGCAAAGCCTCTTTCCAACCTCCTCCAGAAGCATGTCAAGTATGTCTGGACGCCTGAGTGTGACGTCGCTTTCAACACCCTCAAAGAGAAGCTAGTCACAGCTCCTGTCTTGACTCCTCCTGATGAATCCAAGCCATTCGAAGTTTTCTGTGATGCTCCCCTTCAAGGTCTCGGTGCTGTGTTGATGCAAGAGAAAAAAGTTGTGGCATATACCTCTCGTCAGTTGAAGCCCAACGAAAAGAACTACCCCACTCACGATCTTGAGTTGGCGGCAGTTGTCCATGCATTGATAACATGGAGACATCTCTTATTGGGAAGGCAAGTGGACATTTTCACCGATCACAAGAGTCTCAAGTATATCTTCACTCAACCCAACCTCAACCTCAGGCAAACTCGATGGGTCGAAATGATTCAAGAGTACAATCCGAGTATTGAATATACTCCTGGCAAGGCGAATGTGATTGCAGATGCTCTGAGCAGAAAGGCTTATTGCAACAGTCTAATCCTCAAGCCATTTCAACCGGATCTTTGTGAAGCTTTCCGCAAGCTGAATCTTCAAGTTGTTCCTCAAGGCTTTCTTGCCAACCTCATAGTCTCTCCTACTTTGGAAGATCAAATTCGTGAGGCACAACTCCTGGATACCATGGTGAAGAAGGTGAAACGTGGTATTGACAAGGGCATTCCCAAATACAAGTGCTATCGCTTGGATGACAAAGATACTCTTTTCTTCGAGGATCGAATTGTGGTTCCTAAAGGTGATCTGAGAAAAGTCATCATGAATGAGGCACACAATTCCCTCCTATCCATTCATCCTAGAAGTACAAAGATGTACCATGACCTCAAGCAGTCATATTGGTGGACTCGAATGAAGCGAGAAATTGCTCAATTCGTGAATGAATGTGATGTCTGCAGAAGGGTGAAAGCAGAACACCAAAGACCAGCTGGTCTCCTCCAACCTCTTGCTATTCTAGAATGGAAGTTTGACCATATCGAGATGGACTTCGTGACTGGTTTTCCTAAGTCCAAGCGTGGAAATGATGCTATCTTCGTTGTCATTGACAAGCTTACTAAAGTGGCTCATTTTCTTCCTATCAAAGAATCTATCACAGCAGTTCAGCTGGCAGAGCTATACACCTCCAGAATTGTCTCCTTGCACGGCATTCCACAATTGATATCTTTAGATCATGGAAGCATCTTCACTTCTAAGTTCTGGGACTCCTTTCAGAAGGCCATGGGCAGCAACATTCGTTTCAGCACAGCTTTCCATCCTCAAACAAGTGGCCAAGTCGAGCGAGTCAATCAAATTCTTGAAGATATGCTCAGGGCTTGTGTCATTTCTTTCGGTATGAAGTGGGAAGATTGTCTTCCATATGCCGAGTTCTCCTACAACAACAGCTTCCAAGCGAGTTCGGGCAAGGCCCCATTCAAAATTCTCTATGGCAGAAAGTGCCGTACTCCTCTCAATTGGTCTGAGACAGGTGAACGCCAACTTCTTGGCAACGACTTGATCACAGAAGCCGAAGAAATGTGCAAAGTCATTCGTGAGAATCTCAAAGCCGCGCAATCGCGCCAAAAGAGTTACTATGATAGCAAGCACCGTGACTTGGCTTTTGAAATCGAAGACCATGTCTACCTCCGCGTATCTCCAATGAGAGGCACTCGCCGCTTCGGTATCAAAGGGAAGCTTGCCCCTAGATACGTGGGTCCTTTCAAGATCATTGGCAAAAGAGGCGAGCTCGCCTATCAACTTGAGCTTCCGTCCAACTTTGCAAACGTGCACGATGTGTTTCACGTGTCACAGCTTCGCAAGTGCTTCAAGACTCCTGAGCGCACTATCAACTTCGAAGAGATTGACCTCCAGGAAGATCTCTCTTATCATGAGCACCCCATTGCTATTCTTGAAGAAACCGAGCGCAAGACTCGCAACAAGTCAATCAAATTCCTGAAAGTGAGTGGTCACACCATTCCGACCGAGAAGCCACCTGGGAGAGCGAGGATCACCTTTGTTCCGAATATCCGGAGTTCTTTCAGTCCTAGATCTCAGGACGAGATCCTCTTGTAGTGGTGGAGTGTTGTAACACCCCGGATGTAACTTTCCATCTTTGTAACTCCAACTCTTGCCATTTTCGGCTATGTGATATGATATTCCCTCCGTGGTTGGGTTTTGTCTTTTGTTTTGCATTTTATTTATGTCATGCATATCATATCATGTCATCATGTGCATCTCATTTGCATACGTGTTCGTCTCATGCATACGAGCATTTTCCCCGTTGTCCGTTTTGCAATCCGACACTCCCACATGCACCGGCGCACCCCTATTGTCTCTTTTGGTGTGCGGGTGTTTAACATTCTCGGAATGGACCGAGCCTTGCCAAGTGGCCCTGGTATAGCACCGGTAGACCGCCTGTCAAGTTTCGGGTCATTTGGAGCTCGTTTGATACTCCAACGGTTAACCGCATAAGCGCAAAGGCCTCTTTTGAGTTGCAGCCCAACACCCCTCCAAAACAGCCCAATAAGCCATCTAAGTCACTTCCATGCTCTCCGTCGTCGGATCACGATCGTGTGGGCGAAAACCGCACTCCATTTGGAGTCTCCTAGCTCCCTCTACCTACAAATATGTGCCCATCCCCGAAATTTTCGGGCAAACCCTAGCCCCGCTCCTCTTCCCGCCGCCGGACACGTCCAGACCGCGCCGGACGCGTCCGCGCCGCCGCCACCCGGCGAACTAGGGCGCGACACGTGGCACCCGGCCACCGCGCGCCGTCCCGGCCCGCCGAGCCCGCAGCCGGCCCCCGCGGCCCGCGGCCCCGCCGCCCGCCTCCGCCCGCTCCCGCGCCGTGTCGCCGCCGTCGCCCGCCTCCCCGTCGCCGGCCTCCGCCGTCGCCCGCGTCCCTGCCTCCGACGTCCGCCGCCTCCGCTCGGCCCCACGCCGCCG
>NC_041383.1:118177566-118179801 GCF_002162155.2 Triticum dicoccoides
CGTGGCCGTCCCGTTCCGCCGGCCGCCGCCGCGTCCCCGCAGCCGCCCCGCGCCGGCCTCCGCCGGATCCGATCGGCCTCGCCCCGTCCTCCTCCGACCGTCCTCTCCGGCGAGTTCCCGGCCGCCTCGACGTCCGAGCCAGATCCGATCTGGACCTAGGGTTGACTTTCTTCCTCCCCCGAAATCCCCTAAGTCCTTTTCTGGCATTAATTTTGTTACATGTTCGTCGCACCACAACTTTGCACCCGTGGCTCCGTTTTGAGCGTGTAGCATATCTAATTGTTGGTATCGACGAGTACATCATTTCATGTCATTGCATCCTTTTCATTTGAGCTCATCTTGATGCCCGAAATGTTGTTGGAAGAGTGCTTCATAATGTTAGTTTCAGATTCTTATCAAAACATGCACTTTTGTCATTTTTGCCATGATTGATGTGTGCATCTTATGTACTTGAGACCTACATGTATTTTGATCTATGCCATGCCATATTTACAGAGGTGCTTACCATGTATTTTTGTGATCAATGTGGTGACTAGCACAAGCATGCAAACTAGGCTTCGTGATATTGCTGATTCTAGTCCCTGTTCTGCTGATATTTTGATGCCAAGTAAACATGATGCTATAGAGAGATCCATGCATATTTTGAGATACTTCAGTAAGGGTGTTTTGAACATATGGTAATGCTCTATCCATCCATGTCCCTGGTTGCAATTATGGAGTAGTCTAGCATGTCATTTTAGTGCTCTACTTTTGCTTCAAAATGTTTCCTGGCAGATTGTTTACATGTTATTCAATTTTGCCAAGGTTGTTGTAGTTGATCCATGTATGCTATGATGTTGTTCTTGCCATGTGTAGCTTCTATGTCATGTATTCTTGATGGATGTATGCTTAGTTTATCATGAAATTCTCTGTAGTGAGTGCATCAAGCTCGCAAATGTGCCTTCATAATTCTGTCAATGCCATGCTCTGTTTGCTAAATCTGTTAACGAAGCTTGCTATGTTTACATGGGTGCCATCATATTTTCCGATCCTTTTTGGCTTATGGTCAGTAAGGGACTTTTGATCTATGCTTTGAGTAGATTCATGCCATGTCTTGTTTTGCTATTATAAGTTCCTGTAGCATGTTGATAACTTGCTCTGAACATTGCTTCGTGATGTTGTTTATGTCATGTCCTACCTGATATTTTTTGCTCTTTCGTCATGCTTGTTTGAACCTGTTATGATGTGATTTCGCCGTAGCTCAGTGTTCCTCTTTTGTTAAGCATCTCCTGTAGATCACTTCCATATGTTTTGATTTTATGTTGGGGTGCTTTAGCATAGTTTCTTGTTGCATGCTAAGTAGCATCGTGCTTAATCGCAGCTATGTGTCATTCTTGTTTTGCTTGTCATTTGCAAACCGTGCATCCGTTTCCGGTGATCTTCATATCGGTTTCAACCGAAATCATCTCATCTTTCCAGCGGCATACTTGGTTTGCCAAGTTGATGCCTTGTTCATCATTTTTCCTCCCGGAGAACGCATATGCATTGCATATCACATCTCGCATATCATGACATGTATTGCATCATGTTGCTTGTGCATTGCATCGTGATTTATTGTGGTTCCTTTGCTTGTGTTCTTGCTTTGGGTAGAGCCGGGAGATGAGTACGTGCACGAGGAACCTGTTGAGTACGCTAACGAGGATCAAGCCTTCGACAACTCTGAGAACCTTGCAGGCAAGATGCCCATACCTTCGATATCACTTCTATCTTTGCTTTGCTAGTACTCGCTCTATCGCTATGTTAGCTCTACCTGCCACTGTTTATCATGCCTCCCTATTGCCATGTCAAACCTCTAACCATCCTGTCCTAGCAACCCGTTGTTTGGCTATGTCACCGTTTTTGCTCAGCCCCTCTTATAGCGTTGCTAGTTGCAGGTGAAGATGAAGTTTGTTCCTGGTCGGAACATGGATATTTTGGGATATCACAATATCTCTTGTTTAATTAATGCACCTTATATACTTGGTAAAGGGTGGAAGGCTCGACCTTATGCCTGGTGACTTGTTCCACTCTTGCCGCCCTAGTTTCCGTCATATCGGTGTTATGTTCCTTGATTTTGCGTTCCTTACACTGTTGGGTGATTTATGGGACCCGCTTGACAGTTCGCTTTGAATAAAACTCCTCCAGCAAGGCCCAACCTTGGTTTTACCATCTGCCACCTAAGCCTTTTTTCCCTTGGGTTTTCGTGAGCCCAAGGTT
>NC_041383.1:118179976-118183434 GCF_002162155.2 Triticum dicoccoides
GGTCCGAACTAGAGCCACTTGCAGCGCCACCTCGGGGAAACTTGAGGGCTGGTTCTATTTGTACGTAGTGTTCATCCGGTGTGCCCTGAGAACGAGATATGTGCAGCTCCTATCGGGATTTGTCGGCACATCGGGCGGTCTTGCTGGTCTTGTTTTACCATTGCCGAAATGTCTTGCGAACCGGGATTCCGAGGCTGATCGGGTCTTCCCAGGAGAAGGTATATCCTTCGTTGACCGTGAGAGCTTGTGATGGGCTAAGTTGGGACACCCCTGCAGGGTATATTATCTTTCGAAAGCCGTGCCCGCGGTTATGAGGCGGATGGGAATTTGTTAATGTCCGGTTGTAGATAACTTGACACTTGACTTCAATAAAATGCATCAACCTAGCCGTGATGGTCTCTTCTCGGCGGAGTCCGGGAAGTGAACACGGTTTGAGTTATGCTTGACGTAAGTAGTTTCAGGATCACTTCTTGATCGCTTCTAGCTTCTCGTCCGATGCGTTGCTTCTCTTCTCGCTCTCACTTGCGTATGTTAGCCACCATATATGCTTAGTGCTTGCCGCAGCTCCACCATATTACCCCTTTTCCTACATATGAGCTTAAATAGTCTTGATCTTGTGGGTGTGAGATTGCTGAGTCCTCGTGACTCACAGATTCTACCAAAACAGATGCAGGTGCCGAGGATGCCAGCGCAGATGGCGCAACTGAGCTGAAGTGGGAGTTTGATGAGGCCCTTGGTCGTTACTATGTATCGTTTCCAGATGATCAGTAGAGGTGCCCAGTCGGGACGATCGGGGATCTAGGATTTGGGGTTGTCTTCTTTTCATTTGGATTTGACCGTAGCCGGTCTATGAGTGTATTTTGAATGATGTATGATCTTAATTTATGTATTGTGTGAAGTGGCGATTGTAAGCCAACTCTCTTTATCCCATTCTTGTTCATTACATCGGATTGTGTGAAGATGACCCTTCTTGCGACAAAACCACCATGCGGTTATGCCTCTAAGTCGTGCTTCGACACGTGGGTGATATAGCCGCATCGTGGGTGTTACACCTCTCTGTTATCTTCCTCCTTGGGGCTCCGAGGACGCCAGCTACGGCGTTTCTTCACCGGGGCATTTGTGAACTCAGGAAGACCCATTCGGATAGGGTCAGGAAGGGAGACGTCCTCTATATAAAACCACTCGGAAGGCCAATCTTCGGATGTCTTCTTCGGAGTGCCAGACAGGTATTCGGTCCCGACGATGTGCCATATTTCGGCTCCGCCCACTTGGAATATTGATCCCTCTTGATTGCGAGGGACGAGGCAGAACAGCCTCTTCCATAGCTCGAAATGAGCTTCGCAACCCAGAAATAACTCGCAAAGGGCGACATAACCTGCGATGTGCAGGATGGAGGCAAGGGTGAAATTGTGCAGCTGGAGGCCATAGTACTCCAGGAGCCCGCGAAGGAATGGATGCCCCTCAGCAATTAAGGGACAAGGCACAATCGCTCCCCCTGGATGGGTTGGGGAAACTCTCCGCTTGCTCCCCGCCGTCAAAGGTGGCTAATCCGGCTCGGACGGGGACAAGATATGCAGGTGGAAGAAACCCCTGGGTCTGCAACTTCACCAATGGGCCGTGGGATACGGTACACTTCTCCCAATCACCTGGCTTGGCGCTATAGGGGCGAAAGGAAGAGCTGCGGTGGCTGGCCATGATGGGATGTTTTTTTTCGGGCATAGTCTGATGAATCCTCGCTTGGGGAAGATGGTCTGATTTGGATCTAAGGATGCCCATCTCTTTAATAGATGATTTATTTACATGGTTAGGGTGGAAACTGTAAAAATGTTCCGGCTTCTCGCATTCGCTCGACACGTGGAGGCTGACACTATTAAGGTACAGAAGCCGATGAGTGCAACATTAAATGGGAAGCCGGACACTGCTCGTCATAACAAGTACTCTGGAGAATTCGGAGAAGGAACCCGCCTTGAAATGCCGAAGACAATCTGCGCGCCGGACTCATTGTCATTGAAGCCTGGTTCGGGGGCTACTGAGGGAGTCCTGGATTAAGGGGTCCTCGGACAGCCGGACTATATGCTTATGACGGACTGTTGGACTATGAAGATACAAGATAGAAGACTTTCTCCCGTGTCCGGGTGGGATTCTCCTTTGCGTGGAAGACAAGCTTGGCGATTCGGATATGTAGATTCCCTTCTCTGTAACCGACCTGATGTAACCCTAGCCCCCTTCGATGTCTATATAAGCCGGAGGGTTTAGTCCGTAGGACATAGACAACCATAATCATAGGCTAGCTTCTAGGGTTTAGCATCTATGATCTCGTGGTAGATCAACTCTTGTAATACTCCTATCATCAAGATCAATCAAGCAGGAAGTAGGGTATTACCTCCATAGAGAGGGCCCGAACCTGGGTAAACATCGTGTCCCCCGCCTCCTGTTACCATTAGCCTTAGACGCACAGTTCGGGACCCCCTACCCAAGATCCGCCGGTTTTGACACGGACAGTAGGGCTGGTGGCGGTGGGGGTGCATTGGTCGGCACTCTGGTCGCCAATTTGGCTAGCGCCTGCACAAGGCCAAGCCACCTGACGATCTCCTCGCGCTCGGACTCCTCGATGGCCTCTTTTTCGCCACCTCGAGGGGTGCAATGTAGGCCTCATCCTCCTTCACCACCACCGATGGCGGTGGGGGAGCGAGTGCATGAGGTGCAAGATTGAAGGACAACCGGCGACGCTCCTCGACCATGTGTCCTAGTTCAGTGAATTCACTATGTACGTTTAGTCGCGATTGAGGTCGGCCGGGAGTTGAGCACGGCGACTCCGGATCTGCGCCAGCCGCATGAGGTCTGAGGTCGGCACCGGAACCCTATCGGAGTTGAGGTGCCATCCGCGTGGCAAGTTCACGTATGGCCACGGCATCGACATGCGATGCTGCTAGAAGTACTACAAGAGGTGCACCGGTATGTATAGCCGAAAGCGTGCCCGCGGCTCAACACCTGGCGGCACCTGATGAGTCCAAATTACGAGAAATTTTTAGTCTCTATTTTGTGCTCACATAATAGGCTTTCTATAACTTTACCAAGTTTGCGCACCTCCTTTTGTTGGTTTTTCTTAGGATAGTCTTTTGGAGCAAATAGAGTACAATGGAAGAAATCCAAAGAAATTATGGTGGAATCATGCCAATTAATGTGATTATCTCTTACCATAAAAAGAATGAAGAAGTTGGAAGCATTGGGAGCCTGTGCAGCCTGTCCAAAGCACAAGACGGCCAACCATACGAGTGCATGCACTCGTATGGGAGGTCGTATGACCTGCCAACGCCACCTCCTGGTCAATTATTTCACCCTCCTGAAGTCGGATTGGGGAATAGACGTCCACAACGACCAGAAAACAGAACCCTGGTCTCTGGAGGTAGGTTAGTGACAGGGTCTATCTCCCTTCGTCGTTGATCATTGTAGGAAGG
>NC_041383.1:118183606-118220942 GCF_002162155.2 Triticum dicoccoides
GGAGATTGCTTTTAGGCTGCGTTCACGGGATCTTTTTCCCCTTAATCACCGTTTGATAACTGGAATGGGGAAGAACGATGGTGCCGTATGTGATACGTGGCTACCGCGTGTATACACGTATCTATACCTGGCTCCGCCCACAAAGAGAAACATATAAAGTGGCTTAGGAATCTGAAGTAGCATTATGCTTAGGCATCGGTTGCATAAACACACACTAGTGGAGAATCCGGACTCCCTGAGAACGCCTTAGTCCTATCGATTTCAACAAACTTCAGTTTTGTCCAATGTTACTTTATTTTATTTTTGGAAGTTTATTTCTTAGCTCACCTCAATCACCCAATATTTTTATTCCATCCACTTTTCTTTGGATTGCATTTAACTTCCAGGCATTAATATTTAAGCTATACAAGAGACAAAGACTGATTTTTGTGCTCCCTGTGGGATCGATACTCTTACTTCAAAAAATGTACAACTAAACCTTGTTCTTTGCAAGACATCAAGGTAGTCCTGCATATCTGCCCAATAATCAATGGTCGAAACCCACAAGGGAGCTCTACAGCAATCATGTAGACCTCTGAAGTGAAGGGAAACTAATTGTGTTGACCTCTTATAGGTAAAAGGATAAGGAGTGATCACTGCTACCAAGCATTTTTAGTTTATTTTGGTTCTGTGAGAAGGCCTCTAGTGCCCTGCGAATGGGCTCTGGCTAGCAGATTGGGTCTATAGTGTGTCACCACCTTGGGGGACAAGATGGAGGACTCCTCTCCGTATTAGGATATGAATCATATGTATATAGCATGTACAAACCGACCCTAGTTATCTACCATATGTAGAATAGGACAACTCCATGGATGACTCGGGACCTCTACCTCGGCCACCTATATAAGGTCTGACACAGACCCCTCCCCCCCCCCATAGGCACCTTAATCTAGCAAGGCATCTGATGTACAAGCCCTACATGATCTCGAGATCGACCCCCTTGTAAAAACAAACCTTAATTATCATACAAGACTAGATCATCGAAAAGACAAGCAGGAAGTAGAGTGCTACCTCGATCCAAGTGCCTGAATCTGGGTAAATTTTTCCCTGTGTCACTATCTGGATCTCTGATGCATTCGCTACCCTGGGTTATTGTTGGTAAATTACCATGACAACGAACTCCATGTGTCTCATGATGATGATGGAGGTGGTCTCAACAGTATGCGTGGAAAATCTTCTACGTGATGGCTAAACTAGGCAAAAGGAGCCCCTCCACTTCTGTGGTGCCCTTTATATAGCTCCATTTGTTATCCTTTGATGCAGTTAAGTGGAAGGTCTCTTCCATAGATGATGGCGCTTCTCCTTGGACTGATGTGCTACCCTTGGACCTCAGGAGGACAGATGTGTTGTCCATGGGTCTTGGGGGTGGGGGCATTGAAATTGCGATGAGGAACATGCAGTACAAAATCACCGAAAAAAAGCAAACCATGATCATACCATGTTTTCTAGAGAAAAGGCATGAAGCCATCAACCGGCTAGGGTACGAAGGAGCTGATTACAAAGGCCAAAACTTGACCAAAAACTGAAATATCACAGGCATATCACACTTGAAACCAGGAGCTACAAGTAGCAAAGCTGCAAACGCCATCGCCTACACCAAGAAACCACAGTCAAGCCGCCAGAGCGCCCACCACAACTACAGCGGTAGAGCAGAGGCCAACCAAAGGCGCCGACGAAAGTGGACGAGAGAGGCTGGACTGCATGGAGAGAAACCCGACACTGTTGTTGATCCAAAGGGGCCAATGTTGGAGAGGAGAACGCCGTCTCCCTTACATCCATGTCGTGCCACTACATGAAGACGCCATACACCAGCCAACAACCCACTATGGTACCGGAGAAGAGCCGCCGAAGGATTGCGGACTAGCCAACCCGCCTCCCACATCACCGGCGGCCTAGAGAGCAGTGTACCACCACCGCCACCATCCACCAAACAACACAGCTGTAACCTCCGCCTATCTATAGCACGATGCCTCCAAGGAGGAACACGCCATTGGAACGCCACTGTCGTCCGGCCCAAAAGGCCAAGGCTTTCACTTGGGAGCGTAGGGGAGGAAGTGAGGTGACGAGATTGGAAGCTCGACGCGCCCTCAGGAGGGGACCGGCGCAGGGGCGCGGATGGCGTCGAGGTCGACGCGAAGTAGTCCAGGGGTTTCCCCCATTCCAGAGCTCCCACCACCCCACGCCCAACAGCCAGATCTGGCCAGGCAGGCTGTAGCAAGGGGAGGAGGCCAAGATCCAGATCAGGCGGAGCCACCGGTGCATCCCGCAGCCACGGAGGACCTTCGCCGCCCGCACGACCGGAAGGGACGGCCAGCTCCCGCGATGACATCCACCGGTGAGATCCGCGCCGCCATCTCCACCCGGGGCCGCCGCCCCGGCTTTCGGAGCCCCTTGCGACGGGGCAGGGCAGCAGAGCCTCACCGCCACATTCATCAGAGGCCGCACAGTTGGGCCGGCGGAGTCCTCGGGCGACAGGGGGAGGGGGAAGGAGGGTTCGAGGCGCTAGGGTTCGGTCGCCCTCGAGTCGCCCACGAGGGGCGACGCGAGAACCAGGGGGTTTTGGGTCCGAACAGGTGCTTTCGCATACCATTACGAGCTCGAGTGACCATTATGTCCAATTTCATTGGTTAAAGTCAAAGGGGGTGACAAACCGGGAGATGGAAATGTGTACTTATTTCTTATTTATTTTTATTGTACATACTTTTATATCTTTACGCTTGCTTCTCGTTCTCTTCAAGCCTAGATGCTACAAACTAAACCCACCGAACACGGTCATTTGCATCGATTCCCAGGGGAGCGGTGGATCACATGCTCTGCACATTCTGGATCTGAAAAGTGCTGGCGATCTCCTTCCTTTTGTCACGTACGTACGTGACATGCCTTCGAAGGCGGGAGACAAGTGTCTGCAACCAAACCCAACAACTTTGCTTACGTTTGAAACTAAATGCACCTTCAGGCAAGCGTACACCAGGTACTACAAAGCCAGCAGCGTCGCGCTCGATCCACCCTCCCCTCCCCTCCTCACCGGCGACCGATCAAGCCCCAAGCGAGATGGCGGAGACCGCCGCCGCGACTCCGCCTCCTGCTCCACCGCCGGCGACTCGCCCGGTACGAACACGATCCATTGCCAGCCGCTTGAGCAACAGTGAGCCGTCTTCCTTCCACGACGACTCTGACCCATTCTCGCTTGTTCCTGTTCTGTTCTTGATCCGCAGAAGCTGTCAGGTGGGCTCGAGCCGCTGGACGCGCGCATCAAGGTCAGGCCACTTCCATGGCGCATCATCCGCTTAGCTCCGCTTGCCTGGGTTTTAATGGCGATCGGCTGATTTTGTGGTGGTTTGCAGGAGCTGACCTCGTCGCAGGGGGAGCTGCTGGCCAGGATCCAGAAGCTCAAACAGGTATCGTATACGGGCCGTTGGATCGCCCTTGTAACATGCATCCAAGGGCTCCTGTGAGGAGTTTGAGTTTGACTTTGACATTGGACTCCGTTTCCAGGACGTGCAGAAATGGCGCTCCAACGTTGAGGCGCAGGTCAAGACCTGCCACAACGTGAGCACTACTCCTCCATTACTTTTTAGTTCGCATATTAGGTTTGCTTTAAGTTAACCTTTTTAAAATTTTGGCTAGGTTTATAGAAAAACATATCTGCATTTACAATACCAAATCAATATCATTAGATTCATTGTGAAATATTGTGCTTAGCTGATATTGTAGGTGTTCATACTTTTAAAATATATATTTGATCAAATTTTACAATGTTTAAGATAAACTTAATATGCGGAGTAAAAAGAAACGGAGGGAGTAATTCAGTTTCCGCAGCTCTCTGTTTTCCCAGGCTGGGATAAATATATATGCTGACGGGTAAGTTACCTGTAGGAGCTTGTGGAGGTGAAGGAGGGGTTCGCTTCTGAAGTGCAGCACCTAAAATCCGTATGTCCTCTTTCAGTCGACCTTTTTACTGCCTTCTGGCTCTGTGTATCCTTGAAACATTTCAAGCTCACATCGTGTCATTTGTTGCTTCAAGGACATCAAGGAAATCAGGTCTGCTCTCCAGGAAGAGAAGGCAAGCTCGAAAACGGAGCAAGCCGGGAAGACACAAGACCAGGTACTCAAGACTGGTGATGAACAGACGGAGCAACAAACTGCGGTGCAAGCATGAAATTTGCGGCCCCTGATTCAAACAGAACTTGTGCTGGTGGATGTTCAACTTACTCCTGTGGACCACCCAGAAAAAGTAGGTAAATACATAGTACATTAGATCAGGAGGGGTAGATACATATATGAACTCGCTTGCACATCTCGCTTGCGTGCCACATGCCACTATACCAGCATCAGCAAACTGAAGTGCATAGGTTTCAAAACCCTGTAAGAGTGAAACGTCTAATTGCTTATTTTGTAACAGTTCTATATACCATGTATTTTGAAAAGGTACTTGAATTAGAGAAATGGTTCCATAAATACTCTGAATCAAATCCTTCGTGGCTGATTTTACACACCCATTTTCTTTCAGAGAAACTGAACGTGTAGTATTACTAACATAAGTAGCTCACGGCGCAATCCGCAGTGAGCACTAGGTAATACTGCAGTAGCATAATAAGTTAACCATGGAACTTCCAGAGAGCAGAACTTTTCGGATAGGATAGTGTATAGGGTGTAGACCAGATCTCTGCTTGTCGCCTCGTTTCCGCCCCTTCTCTATGTAAAAGTTGCACAATCCAGAATGGTGGTAGAACTTTAAATTGATTGCAATTTGGCAAGAACAGAGAACGCAAATCTTTCAATACTGACTGTATTGTAGCCAAACCAGACCTGCAAGCATGAAGCTGTAAAGTCAGAGTCACAGGGTTCAAACCATGTGTATCATAGACGTGCCACCATAAGCAAACAGAAATTATTCATCGATTGCATGATTTAAGACAACCGATAGTTTACGCATTGGCTAATACTAGTTCAATGTGAATGACCAATTTCATGATGGCAGCAGCCTATTGGTGGTTACAGCTTCCCATGCCAACCTAATTGCCACCACATGCTGTGGTTACAATAAAGCGGTGGATCAAAAGTTCAAAAAAAAAAAATCCCGTGACATAAATTCATAGTTTGGTACATCTAGTTATCTACAATCAAGCCACTAAGCATATCAAGTTCACTACGGAAAGGAAACAGCTTTGCAAGACCAGCAGACCACTAATCTTCGGCCAAAAATTCTGAAGATTCTACCATTCATGATTACCAAAATCAACTAGGATAGTTATTACAGTTTGAAGAGGTTCTAACTTCGAATGCCTGTCAAGAACTAACAGAAAGACCACAATAGTCATTACTGACATCCAAAGGCTCGGCTTGGCTAACCTCAAGTGAAAACATGAACTTCCGGAGTATGTCAATATAACTATATTAAAGAATGTATGTATGCCAGAGGAAGAAACCAAAGCTGACATGTCCTAAATTTGACAGTCAAAGTAAGTCAACGCATTAGAAGACAAGCATAAGGATGACAATTATCAAGACTGCCAAACTGAAGACTGGGCGGGCATTTATACGGTGTTGTTAGTAAAATACTTGCTCACTTCAGCACATCATGTCTGGACCCTCAGTTTCAAGGTTTATCAACTAATTCAATTTCAAAAATGAAATTACTATAATTTTAACCTATTCATTAAATAATCTGATCCAGGTGCCGAATATCCAAATTTAATGCACTCAGAAGTAAGACAAAAACAATTAACATCGACATCGACATGCTCCAAAATAGGCAAGCCCCTCATCTTATAATAATTAATCGTTCAGTACATCCAAAGGCCTGAAACCCTGAACAAAATAATACGACAGTAGGTTTCTATCCATTCAGATGTTCCAATCAACACAGTAAAACCAAGCCTTTGGCCCTCACCTTACATGATGTCCTCCTCCACGCTCCTCCATGTGGAGGTATTCGGCGGCATCGGACTGGTAGAGCACCAAATCAGTGTTGTGCCAGCCTTTCTGCGGTCCTGCCTCAAACTGGTAGCGACGCCGGATCCCCGTAGCACATCAACCCTGGACATGGCAACAGCGCTACCAGCCTTGGTGTTCACGGTGATTCATGTGAGAGAGGATTCGGTCAATTCCCTTACAGTATCATCTGTTAAGAACAATAAGCCTGACAAACCTTACATTCTTCAGGGGATTTCATGTTTTCTTTTATCTGTATGGAGGCTCCCAACAAGCATAGAATATAGAGTATCATCTGGAGTCAATCCAGCTGCCAACATATTGTCATACAACTGGAAGGCCTCCTCTGATCTGCCTTCCGTTGCTAGACCTGATATCAGAGCTGTGTATGCCACGACGTTAGGTTTGGCACCCCTCAGCTTCATCTCTTCAAACAACCGCAGTGCCACATCCACCTTCCCATTGACACAGTGCCCATGAACTATTGCTGCGTAAGTGTATACATCTGGAACAAGCCCTTTCTTCTCCATCTCCTTTTTGAACCGCTCGGCTTCTCGTATGCTCCCATTCTTGATGTACCCATCAATCATGACATTGTAGGTTACGACACTTGGTCTTGACCCCTTACCTTCCATATCTCGGAACAGCCTTCTTGCCTCTACCATGTCACCCTCCTTGGAATGGATGCTGATCAACGTTGTGTAGCTGACATAGTTTGACTTGACTCCATTCTCGGTCATGATATGCAGTAGCTTCTTGGCCTCTTCCATTCTATTCACCCTGCAGAGCCCACACGCAAGCGTGTTATATGTATAGACATCCAACTGGATGCCCATCCTCTCCATGACCGCCTTAATTTCCAGGGCCTTGTCCACCATGCCATGGCGACAATACCCGTCAATCATCGTATTGAAAACGATTTGGTTAAGTCGTACTCCTCTCAACTGCATATCTGTCAGCAACATCTCAGCAGCCTCTATCTGCCCAATCTTACAGAACCCATTGATCAATGCTCCATAAGTACGATCATTCGGCTCGATGCCATTGCCAACGCATTCATCAAACACCTCAGACGCCCTCCGCACATTCCCAGCCCGACAATACGCATTGATGACCACACTGTAGAAGTAGACATCGCCTGCGACATTCTTCCTCTTCATCTCATCAAACACGGACTCAACCTTGCTGATATCGCCAGCCATCGACAAACCATCGACAAGGATCGTATACGTCCCGACAGTCAGCTCCACGCCTCCACTCTCCATCTCCTTCAGCACCTCCGCAACCCGTCCATCGTTCTTCTGGCGCGTGTAGCTGTCAAGCAGCGAGTTATAGCAGCACGCATTGAGCTTCACGCCGTGCCTTGGCATTTCGTCGAGCAGGCGGCGGGCGTCGTCCATGCGGCCGGCCTTGCAGAAGCCGTCGACGACGACCGAGGCCGAGAGGGGCGTGATGGAGCCCGGGGAGAAAGCGAGCGCCTTCCTGAGGAGCTCGGCGGCGGGGAGCAGATGGCCGGTCCGGCGGAGCGAGAGCAGCGACGAGGTGAGCGAGCGCGGGTCGAGGCTGCCGAGGCGGGAGACGGTGAGGTCGAGCGCCTCGGCCGCGCGTTCGGGGGCGCCCGCGTCTGCGTACGCGCGGAAGAGCATGTCGTGGAAGGCCGCGACGGCGTGCCGCGGCGCGGCGCGCGGGAGGGAGCCGGCCGCGAGGTCGGCGAAGGGGACCGCGAGAAGGGTGGGGGTGAGGAGGGACGGGAGCATCGACTTCGCCGCGCCGAAGCGGCGCGCGGCGAGGAGCGACGTGAAGGCGGCGAGCGGCGCCGGCCGCGTCTCGGGGACGGACGCCATCGTCCGTCGGCGGCAGAGGACGGAGGTGGGGGGAATGGGACTAGTGACTAGTCAGACTGGGCCGTGCTTTCTGTTTAAGCCTGGGCTTATCCGCCTCGTCTAGAGCTTTAGTTTTGGTGGGCTGGATCATACAGAAAACAAATGTCACTTCCACCTTCTCTTCTTCTCTGATGGTTGTCCTCAAAAAACAAAAAATCCTCTGACCGTGACAAGTTGTGGCAATTAGAAACAGATGAGTGGGTTATGTAGTGTTTTTTTCATATAATAGTTGAATTATGAAAATGATTTATCTCGAACCATGCGTTTAAATCACAAACTGTTTTCACTATTGCATTTCCCACGTCAAGTTTTTTTCAAATTAGATCACATGTTCATAGATTTCCATGTTTTTTGGCGAAATCTATGCTCAAAAACTACAGTTCGCATGTTCTTCAAAATTGTACTAAATGGTGCTCCATTTTTTTAGAAGCAAAATTATGTTCACGTGGAAGCACACATGTGTTTCACTTTCGGCGAAGCACATATGTGCTTCTTGTGGAAGCACGCATACGCACTAGAGGGATACGCGCGCCTTGCTACAATGTTCTTCTGTAGGGATGTAAAATCTTTTGGTCATTATTCCATCTTGAGCCAATGCATTTTAGAGCCTTGCTGCGCTGAAGATTGAGCCAATGTATCTGTTTAATGGTCAGACGTGCCGCGTGCCAGTGGCCAATGCATTTCTATTCGCTGCTATCTTGCTCACCTCTTCAGGTAATTAGTAATGCGGCTATCAACATCCTGTAAAAGAAATATGGCTCTCAAACTAAATGTTTCAGCTTCAACCACTCTATCGTTGATAGTAAGAAGCTTGCATAAAATGTATTCTGAATGCATTATTCAGAAGCATGCATAAGTATATTCTAAATCCATTATTCAGAAGCATGCATAAGTGTATTCTGAATCATAAAACAAGTTGCATAAACTGCCAAAGTAATTATCTATGAAAAGAATTCTTGCATGCACTTTGGACTTAATTCCTCTCTACCTGGAAGAGGGGCACTCTCCACAAAGAACAAGCCGGAAGAAGGTAACATATAAACCCATTGACAAACGAACAGTGCCTCCTTGCATACATGAACCACTGAATTATTCAAAGTAGGAAGACATGAAAAGCTGCTAAAAGCTCAATATATCACATATCTACATGTGTAGAAAGCATTTTTTTAGTACACGGAAACTGATGGAAAGTTGTCTCAATAATCTTAGAAGACTATCAACAACACAACTAACCTCAGATTTTATGTTCATATATAAAGCCTTGAAGATCGCTGACTATGCTTGCCCGATGGTAGGTTTTCTATTGATATGTAATTAAAAAGCATACTTTACAAAATTATAGCGCAGCAGGACCATGCCGATACATGGGAATGATGCCAATGGCTAAGAACTTTCCGATAGCAAGGCATTCTTCGTCCTCTGGAACCGCTGCACCCACACACGACCTCGACCTCTGCTGATAGCAACTGCCCGGCATAGCGCCTTCTTTCAATGAATTTCCAATGCAAGGATTAGCTATCACTATTGCTAGCTTGATAGTGTGTTGAGTGGCTAGGGAGAAATCATAGTATTACAGTGTCAATGTATTCTTACGCTGTGCCACATGCACCTCTGCTCTTCGGCTCACACTTATGCAGATCTGTAAATATTTAGCAAATATAGACGAACTTGCACATAACTAAACTGTGGTATATAGCATCAATCTTTGCATCCTATTCCTACCTAGATCAATATGATTCCTAGAGATTATTGTTTTATATCACCATTGAGTGGATAACAGGATAAAAAAAGTAGGCCAGTTATCTGAAACTACTTTCCTTGATCAGAAAATGTACTTCAACAATGCCAAATCATGTGCATGCTGATAACAAAGAAATATTTCCTATGTGCAGTGTGCAGAAATCCATTGGAACTATAAGTGCCACACCAAGCAAAGGAAGCCTCTAGATGTGCCTGCTCTACAGAAACACCACCCCACCTTTCCGAAAATTGAAAATGGACGTCGATAAGTGCCACACGTGTGGGCGTTAGGGAGTCTGTCCACACATTTTGTGTGGTGTATAAGAGGGACAGCCCACACATCTACGTATGGGCAAAACAAGTAATGCCCACACATCTCTTTTTTCCCTCCCGTTCCCTCTCACACGCATGCGTGTGGGCGAAATAGATAACGCCCACACGCCCCGTATGTCAGGCCTCGTACCTCGTGGTCACGCACGCCACGCGTGACAGTCACCGCGTGCCCGCAGTTGCCATGGTCCAGACCCTCGTCCATGTTCGTTTAACTGCAGTTGCCATGTCGCTGAACTACGGTTGCCATGTCGGACAACTGCAGTTGCCATCTCATGTCAAAAAGTTCCAGATGCCATTTTTAGTCACTAGTTCCAGTTGCCGCCTACTAACACTAGGCAGTTGACATGTATGTTCTGGTTTACTACAGTTGCCATGATTTGAAAACCTCAGGAGTTGCCACCTACTAACATTAGGCAGTTGGCGTGTAGCGCTACAGAAAGACATAGCAAAAGAACATGTTTGGGTAAAAAAAAAGTTTTCATCAGCTTACAAGCACACTAGGGCAGTTGCCGTGTACCCCGCAAAAAACATGGCAACTGACACGTTCGGGTAAAAAAAAGAATTGCCACCTGCTTATAAAGCACACTAGGGCAGTTGCCATGTACACTGCAAAACACATGGCAAGTGGCAACTTGGGTGTGGGAGATGAGACAGGCGTGTGGGCGAGATGGCAAATGCCCACACACTAGCCCTTGTGCGTGCGTGGAAAAGTGACGTGTGGGCGAACTGCTGAACGCCCACACACCAACCCCTCCCGTGTGGCGAAACGACCGTGTGGACGACCGGGTGAATGCCCACACACCAGATCAGTCCTACGTGGCACTAGAAACATTCCAAGATTCGTGCGCTCACAAACGGACGCGGATCTACGCGTGTGGGCGAGATGCAAACGCCCACACATGTGGGCGTTAACATTTTCAAAAATAAAAGTGAGCATGTCTTGACACCTAACCAAAAAGCAAAAATAAGGTTGCCTGAGTGGGCATTCACTTCTGTTTAGTAGACAATCAACAGATATTGAGGACCTTATCAGAAGCAATATTTATACAACAATAGTAGGGGGCAACCATTGGGCGCAAAAAAAAAGGTTTTATGATCCGATGCTAGTGGGCACTCACACAATTCCGTGCTTCTTTTTTATGATAATATCCAAGACGAACCAATGCCTCGCGAATCGATGTGTCGTTGCTCTTCATCTTTAGATTGATCTGGTCCCCTTAGCACACAAGCGGAAGTCAGCACACAAAAGCATTAGTAAGTACTAGGGATGAAAACGGTGCGAAAACGGACAGAACTGGGTGCTACTATATTTGTTTTCATATTTTTTTGCAGAAGCGGAAACAAATACAGAAACCCCGGAAACGAATACGGAAGCAAGGAAACAGACACTGAGCGAATACAGAGCGAACATGGAAACAAAACGGTTTCTTGACCAGAACTTAAAACCTCCTTGATCATAGAGAAATATAAACAAAAAACAAATAAATTGATGGAATTGTTAACATGACTACAAAATAATATGATTATGTTAGCAACATAGGATAGTATTGTAGTAGTACATGACAATCCCATATAGGGTCTAGTTGAGTACGTGTGTGGTAGTAAAAGTTGGTCCTCAAATGATCAATTCCGCTCATTCTACCCATTGTGTAATTAGATGTTCTTTGGTAGTTGGGCTACCTATAGTAGTAACGGAAATTCCATATTTACGGAAACGAAAAGTTCCGTTTCCACGTCTGTTTCACCGGAAAACACCATTCTGTTTTTGCTTCCATTTCCGCATAAAAAATTCCATTTTCATTTCCGTTTTGCAAATTTTCATTTTTGTTTTCATATTTTCTCTCCATTTCCATTTTTGGTCTGGAAAATCGGAAACTTTCCACTCCATTTTCATCCCTAGTAAGTACTCCGTAGTTAGTAAAATTACGTAACCACATCAGGTCAGGTTCTTGAAATTTTAGAAAGCTTGGTGCAAACACTAACAACAGAATCTGATTGCAGTTTGGTTTGTTCCCTCCTAAACTGGAACTCTAATAATCAAAAGCAACCCATATGTTCCCCAACTTCTGTTCAAACCAACATCCAAAGATGCATTGTTTCTGCACTATACTGCAACATTACTGATTTGGGGGTGGTGAGATATAAAGACTACTATGGCTGCTATACGCCCTCGAGGAACCAAATTCAGTGATGCATATCTGCTAGGAATAACAGGCCCTCGACCAGAGATACAACGCCACCCACCCCCGCGCCCCTTGACCCCCGTGCCCCCTTATGCCGCCGTCCCTGCTGCTCCGCAATCTTGCATGGTCACCGCCGAGTACGGCATGTCCGAGGGGTGGATCAGCGCTAACATCAAGCCCGGGGTGCCACCAAAGTTGCCACGTTCCATGCAGCCCCGGAACCAGCCGCCGTTGCACGCCATTCCAATGAGAGGACTAAGAATAGAAGGGAACATGCGCTTTGCCGCGCCGTTTACTCCCTTGTAGAAAATATAGAAATATATAGACCCTTCCGGGAAAATCATCCATTCTAAATTTTCTATTGAAATATGAGCTCTTTTACGGTGATTGGCGAATTACAACTCGTAATTTCGTGTAACTCCGTCTTTGATTTATTTTGACCGTTAGATCTGGAAAAATAATCTAAAGATTTTTTTTAATGAAAAGGGTATGATGGTAAATGAGTAACCGAGTAGGTTCTTCCGTTCCGTTCCTCAGGGCACTTTCTTGGTCGCCCGTCCGCACGCAGATAATCCAGTTCTCGTCACATAGCCGCCGCCGCCCTTGCCGCTCGTAGACGGCTTGCTCGGTGCGCGGTTCCGATCAAGCAATCCCGTGGCGGCCCGATCCAAGCAAGTCCGGTACCTTGGTCTCGCTCCTCCCGCCAGGAACTACATGCCCTCCGCCGCGGCGCGCCGAAGCCTCCGCTGCCCCATCGCCCCCAGCAGCGCCTCCCGCCGCCGATAACCCGACCAGCAACGCCGGCGACCAGTCCATAGGCAGGTACCGCCAATCCTGCCTTCCTCCTCTCTGTTCCCTCAACCCCCGGCTCAATCTGAATCTATTTGCTCTATTAGCTCTGCTCTTTCTGAATCTCTTTGCTCTGAATTACTACGACAGTGTTGGGGCAGCTATCCAAATTTTGTGACAAGTCTTTTGGCCATCTTCATTTATAGATCTTATTTTAATTAAATTACTTGGTGTTTAGATAAATCATCAATATGAGGAACGTAGGTTACTTCTTGCTTAGTCCTGTGGAGAACTGACAATATATGTTCATCCTGAGATACGCCATTCCCTATCCTATCTATTGTGCAAAAACTTGTCAAAGATTCTGCAACTGTTGTAAGGGAGACTGCAACACATAATCTGGCATTACTGCTTTCTTTGTTTCCAAACATGGATAAATTTTATGAGGTCAATTTAAGTCTCACTAATTCTCAGAATCAGTGAAGGAGTGAAAACTTTATTTCAGTGTATATTAGCTAAATGCATGTTTTGTTGTTATTTTGCCTGTCCAAATTCAAGTTAATCAACCTCATGTTTCTAATTATTATTTTTCCTGTCCAAATTCTAGTTAATCGACCTTGGTGAAACTTGAACATGTAGCTTCCAACCAGCTTAAGGAAAAGGCCTGCTGTCAATTTCGCACGCGTGTAGGTGGTGACAGTGGAACGGCTCTGATCGCTTTGCAGTTTCTGAATTTGTTTGCTATGTTCTGAAATCACTTATATACAAATCAACAAGTTTCTGAATTAATGATCTAAAAATCATCTAGTTTCTGAAAATCAACAAGTCAGCAATGCTGATCGATGGTCCAAACACCTCCAAGTGTCCAAGTAGATGTCACACCCATTGCGGTTTTGGTAAGATTAGATTCAGTTTACGATAGTTATAAAGCAGATGTCACACCCATTGCGGTTTTGGTAAGATTAGATTCAGTTTACGATAGTTATAAAGCAGATGTCACGCCCATTGCAGATGTATTTGTCACATCTAGTAGATTGAGTGGTTTTGTTATTTGTTATTTGTGATAAGATTTCTTCTGTGATTTACTATTACCGTGAACTGATGTATTCGTAGCCAGTGAGTTGTAACTGCAGATGACTATTGACTATTGAGTGTGACTCGATCATGACATTTTGTACAGCAGCTTTTTCTTTCTTCATATGAACAATACTGTAATCATAAAAGGCATGAGATGTTGCACTTTTTTTAACTCATTCTGAACCTTTTATGTTGAGAGGAATATGTGAGTAGGGAAATTCTTTTACTTCTGGTGCATGATTGAGACCAGTTGTTAATTTGTATGTGATATGCAGGAAGACATGGCCGATGTAAGTGCTGAGTGTATGGCTGAGTACGACGACGTTGTCAGCAGGATGTTTGATAGCGAGGAAGAGGGTTTTAAGTTCTATAACAAGTATGCTCTTGAGAAAGGCTTTAGTGTGAGGAAAGGATATGTTGAGTGGGATGAAGCGAACGAGAAGATAATTCTGAAGAAACTTGTCTGTAGTCGTGAAGGTTGCCGTGAAGAGAAGCACATGAAGAGGAAGAGAGAAGATAGGAAGAGGAAGCCACGGAATATCACTCGTGTGGGTTGTAAAGCGAAATTTGTCATTGCAAGAGTCGCGAAAACAGGGCGATGGTTTGTGAAGGATTTCATCGATGAACACAATCATCCTCTGGCCCCACGAGACCTTGCTTGCTTTTTGCGTTCCCACAGAAGAATCAGCGACGAGCAAAAAGCAGACATTATAGAGATGGAAAGTGTTGGAATCCGGAAACACAAAATCATGGATGTGTTGTGCATGCAGTACGGTGGATATGACCATGTTGGATGCATGACGAGGGACATCTATAACTTCTGTCATCGCTACAAGCAGGAAACAGTTGCTGCCGGCGATGCTCAGACTGTGATTCGTCACATGATGGCGCGGCAAGAGAGAGACCCAGATTATTTCTTCAAATACTTGGTTGATAAAGATGGGCATCTGAAGGGATTGTTCTGGTCCGATACTCAATCCCGCCTTGACTACGAGGCTTTCGGCGATGTTGTGGTTTTTGATAGCACATACAGGACCAATAAGTATAATCTGCCATTTGTGCCATTTGTCGGGTTGAATCACCACCGCAACACAGTTATCTTTGGATGCGAGATTATTTCTCATGAAACTAACGAGGCGTACGAGTGGATGTTGCGGACATTTTCTGAAGCCATGTCGCAGAAGCATTCGATATCTGTAATCACTGACGGGGACCTTGCAATGCAGAGAGCGGTCAGGGTGGTGTGGCCTGACTCATACCACAGGCTGTGTGTATGGCACATTCAGCAGAACATCGTACGCCATCTGCATGATGATGAGGTTAGGGAAGAATTCAGATCTTTCATATATGACTCATCTTCTACTGTAGAGCATGAGAGAAAATGGATAGAGTTCTTACGAAGGAATGAAGTGACAAGTGAGGAGTCGTGGTTGCATCAGATGTATCAGATGAGGAAGCTGTGGTGTGCTCCATACCTGGTGGGGCGTTGTTTCTTAGGATTGAGCAGCAATCAGCGGAGTGAGAGCCTAAACTCCGTGCTACATACACATCTTGAGGGTAAGATGACATTGTTTGATATGCTAGAGCACTATGAGCGTTGCCTTTCGGGACGACGCTTGAACGAGGCGATCCTAGACATCGTGGCCTTGCAGTCTGTTCCATTTACAGACGCTGATGCTTCAAGTCTTGAAAAACATGCTGCCCGGGTTTTCACACCTTGTATGTTTCAGTTGGTCAGATGGAGCATAAATGCTGTCAGCAAATGTGTTATCAGCGAGATACTAGATGCATGGGAGTTGACTACATATGTTGTGGCTAAGATCGATAGAAGAGAGAAGAAGTTTGAAGTGCGCTGTGAGATGAATGAAGGTTCTTTGTACATGATCAGTTGTTCTTGTCGTAAGCTGGAATGCTTGGGAACACCATGCTCTCACATATTCTACATCTTGGGAATACGTCAAGTGGAACTGCTGCCTAGGTGTTGTGTTCCCATGAGGTGGACGATGAGTGCGAAGTCTGCATTCCCTCCGATCAGAAAGAGCGAGATGTATGACTATTCGGCAAGCCTTGTGAGGTACCGTGAGTTGCGGAATTTGAGTCACGCGGCATGTTTCCGGGCATGTCAATCTAGTGAGGAGTATCAGCGTCTGGAGATGGTTCTGAGTGAACAAGATGGCAACAAGGAATCAAGCCGTGGTCAGGAGGAATGCATTAGGTTTGGTCCGGTGCTGCCACAGACGACGGAAATTGATTGTGGAGATTTGGAAAAGGTTCTGGACCCAGTGCATGTGTAAGGCCGAGGTGCACCGAAGAAAAGGTTGCAGGCAAAGATGAAGAAGCAAAGGTCAAAGAGGAAATGTGGCTACTGTGGGGTGGAAGGTCATGATCGGCGTACATGCAATAAATTGAAAGAGGTGTCAAATATGTCTAACTTTTATTTTTACATCTGATTTACTCATTACTATAGTGCACTAATTATATCTGTTGCTGTGTAGGAAATGATGGCAGCAAACTGTTAGCTACAACTCTCTGTACAAGGCCATTGGCAAAATGGACGCAACTGCTGAGCCTCAAGAGAGTGATGTTGTGTTGGTGGCGAAGTGGCCCAACCGCCTCTATCCTATGTGAGCATTACAATGACCACCTGATGAAAACGACCCTCCCAAATGATAACCTGGGAGGTCCTTTGTCCATAATTAATCCGGTCTATCTGTTTTTGGCAAACCTGCCATTTTAGTGCAAGTTTCACAAATTATGCATGATTTTTAGGTTGTATGTTGCATCACTGGAGTATTTCTAGCGTTACTTCTTTTACATAGAGAAAGCTTTAGTTCTTTAAATTGTGATTATATATGCTACCAAAGAGAAATGTGATAGCTTGTTATCTTGTTCTCAATTAAATGTGCTCATAAGAGAGCTTCTTGATCCCAAAGAGAAATGTGATAGCTTGTTATCTTGTTCTCAATTAAATTTGTGTGCCGCTATCCTAAACCTCCTCTGCTTTCTCTGAAACAGGGTTGCCATGTGAAGAAAAAGGATATGTGGGAGCTTTTGGATGGACAAAGGCTCCAGCAAGGAAGATAAGAGAGCTGCATTTCCTTACTTGCAATTCTAGTAATTATCTTTGTTATAACTTGTAGAGTGTAGCCGCAAAAAAACTTGTAGAGTGTGATGGCTTAATTAGGATGCTATGTAGTCAGAGTACGTACACTATCATATGTATCATGACTGATTATGACCAAGGTGTGCGTTCCACGAAGAAGACTCCCATTTATATGTTTATTAATGATATTGTGTTGTGCTTGCTCTACTACATCTGTGTACATTATTTGTGGAATTGGTCTTACGTGGCACTATTTCAACTGGAGTTGGTCGGGTCCTCCTGCTCATTTTTTATGCGAATGAACATTGTTGTCGCCTGAAATGCTTGTACGGAAGGAGCACTGTAGACTTCATGTTGGGGCTTATCCTAAGCTTGCTGATAGGTGATCATTTCTGGCTTGTCATGTAGTGACCCTGAACTCTGAAACTGATTCAACCAATGTGCTATCTGATTGGTTATACCCAGGTACATGTACAGCTATATGATGGAAAATATGCATTTTGACAAATTGCAACAAAATTTTAAGCTAATACTCGTTGCCCGTCTCATGAAATGTGCCTGTGAAAATTTGCATCAATCCAAAATGTAGTGACATTCTTAATAAAACTGGTCGTTTCATTGATGTTACGAACATAAACCTGGTTTGGACTAGTGCAGCATATGCAATGCAAAAATAGTAAAAGCCACAATTAAGTGTGCGGGCATCAAAGGAACTTTTTATCTAAAAATTGAGCAACAACTCAAAGTTGAAAGCCTATTATTGTAAACATAGTCTCAAAATTGTCACTTGAATGAAGTTATTGTTGGATCAAAAATAATGCAAACACTAATTGGGACAATAGTTCAGCTCCAAAGCTTGAAATTGTAGAAAAACCAAAAGCCTACTGAAGAGGCTCATCACTGCTGCTGAAATCCAATGCTTTCTTCGTATTGTTATCTGCAAGTTTCTTCCTTTTGGGCGATGACCCATATTCGCCCATGTCCCTCTCGCCGATATCCATGTACCCACATGCATATATGTCTTCTTCGGACATGTCCTGCCCATATGCATGCGAAAGGTATTTAGGTCAACATGCAAATGATGTGGCCCTTTTTTTAAATAATAAGTAGGAACTTGGCAATATAACCAACCTGTTCAGACATGTCATCGTCGCTATAATCTGGGAATGCACAATTCTTCACAATGTACAAATGACATTTCTTTATCCCTTCTAAAGTGTACAACATTTCATTGACATCATGCTGGCCTAACATCTTTACCATTCCTTCTGGTGGTACGCACCCAGGCTTGATGTAGTACAAATCTGCTTCCCCTTTGTACCCATGGTAACGCAAATTTTTCACCATTATATGCCAGTCCACCTTGGCAGGTTCAAGTACTGTCGTCATACCAGGTTTCTTGTTGTGGTATGCTTCAGGAACATGAGAAAGTTCTTCGTCCACATGAACAATAAATTGCATTACAACTACCTACATACGGCTCGTTGACATCAGTTTTTCCACAATATTAAAGTGTTCATACTTAGGATGTGCTTACCATTTGTAAAACATACTTACATAGGATGAGACAGATTGCTCTGGTGTACGGATCTCTTGTTCAACCTGTAGAGGTACTGATGAGACAGATTGCTCTGGTGTAGGGATGTCTTGTTTTTCGTGAGCATGCTGTTGATATAAATTGATTTTGGTTTGTGTGTGGATAATTTAATGAATAATAAGTAAATAATGAAACATACCTTCGTGCCTGTACTAGCATGGTCTTGCATCATACCCCCTTCCATGCAGATCTCCTCCATCTTGGCCTTGTCATCCTGTTGAGCCTGCCGTGGTTACAAACTGATTTTGCTTTGTGTGTGGATAATGTAATGAATAATAATCTTAGTAAATAAAGGAACGTACCTTCAGGCGTGTATTAGCATGGTCCTGTATCGTATTTCCTTCCATGCGGGTCTCCTCCATCTTGGCCTTGTAATCCAGATCATTGCGGTCATGTGGTAAGTTAAGGTCCATGCCCACACGCGTCTGGATGTTATTGAAGCCCATCTTACCACGCTCGAGTTGTAGAACACGGTCTTGCATTATATTCCCTTCCATGCGGATCTCCTCCATTTTGGACTTGTGATTCATGTCATTACGCTCCTGCTTCAACATAAGGTCCATGTTCGCACGCGCCTGCATGATATTGAATTCCATCCTGCCACGCTCGAGCTACATAGCGCGATCCAAGTTCTTGCGCTCCTGCTTCAACTTTAGGTCCATATCATCATGGAAATGCTTCAACCTCTGATCCATGGCTGCAAGCTCCTCTTTCATCATCTGTTCCATGGCTGCACGCTCCTCCTTCCTCATGCGGTCCACGGTTGCCCGCTCCTGCTTCAGATTCTTGTCCATCACCTCTCACTCCCGCTGCATATTCTTGTCCATCTCTTGATGCGCCTGATGCAAGTACTTGTCATCATTCACTCGGTTGTGATGTGCCTTTGAATCCATGATCCCTATAGAAACCAACATAACAGTGCTAGTTACAATATGTTTGAAAATTGAAATATCTATTAATTTCAAACTGTCACTATTCAACACAATGTGGCCGAACTGAAGGTACGGAGTGCTTGGTGCTAGGTCCTAGGTGCACTACATAGATCAAATTACTAACTCCCATACTGCTACAATTTAGATAAAGTATTAGATATCTGTATTTTAGTTTAGTGCATGCGATGTGCCACTAAAAGGATCCGCAGATCGACCACCGCGGCACCGTCCGCATCCACTGTATTAATTGAATCTGATCGGTAATAAGAGGGAGGGAAACACCATAGGTGTACATACAGTTCGGTTGCGGAGCACCGGGTCGCCGGACGCGGAGGAGAGGATGTCGTCGGGCGTGGACGAGAGGGAGCCGCCGCCTGATGAACTGCTCCCGATGGGATTTGCGTCTATGGCTAGGTTTACGTACGTGGCTGGTAAGTTGGGCTGCTAAGTACTATATGGGCAATTCTATTACGTATCTGGATTGGGCTGGTAAGTACTATATGGGCTATTGTGCTCACGTGCATCAAATATCGTAAATCTGAAATAACAAAATGGTCTTGTTACTTAAAAAAACTTAAAAGAAAGTTCAACTAAAAAAAACTTAAAAGAAACTTTGTCTAAAAAAAAGCTTAAAAGAAACTAAAACAAATCATCGTCGTCACATTCCTTCCTGAAGGTGCTGCTCGGTACGCGACACCTGGAGTGCTAGAAGCGTGGTGGTACTTCTCTAGTGGGTGCAGCGGTCACTGGTCATCTTTGTTTCGTCGACCTGCCATTGTCGGCATTTGTTTCTCTTTCTTTTTCTTTCTTTTCTTTTGGGCTTGTTTGTGCTGCGGCCCCAGCAAGCTCGTTGTATCGATCGGTTGGTTGCTTTATAATCTAAAGCGGGGGGAAACCCTTTTTCATCAATAGTGGTACTGGTAGTATCACACAACTCATCGTGGTAGTGATGTATCTGTATGACCCGTAGTACTAGATGTAAAGAGCCATGGTCGTGGTACTACCTGCAGCGGATGACTCACAACTACCAGTCGTACCGCCGAGCTGCCCACCCATGTGAAAGAAGTTTTGGGTTCGGAGTACCCATAGTGGTGATAGCCAACTGCTGTCATGAGAATCGGTCTTACTCGTTGAGGGTGACTCGTGGTGTTAACATTTCCAGATGACCCATTGTGCTAAAAGGGTTCCAGGGATCAATAGTGCTACTGATAATATACGACACATGGTGGTACTGATGTACCCGGATGACCCATAGTACTTGGTACTGCTGCAGACGCTGTTGGTGAGTCCGTCAGGATGGGGGAGAGCACGTGCCTCAAGACTATTGTCAAATTTGCTCACGCCGTGATTGAGGTGTTTGGACAGGAGTATCTCAGAGAACCAAATGCACGGGACACGGGAGAAGTTGTTGGCTATTGGAGAGGCAAGGGGGTTTTCAGGAATGCTCGGATCAATTGATTGCATGTAGTGGCAATGGAAAAACTGCCCCAAAGGTCTGCGGGTAATGTATCAAGGTCACACCAGAGAGGCCACCATCATACTAGAAGCGGTGGCACCATATGACTTATGGGTTTGGCATACTTTCTTTGAAATGCCCAGTTGTCACAACGGCACCAACATGCTTCAACGATCTCCGGTGTTCAGGAGGCTTTGCAATGGGGAATCACCGCCGTGCAACTACGCATGTCAACGACAGGGACTACAACATGGGGTACCAACATTTGTTATTTACGTGCGACATTGTGGTGCATGATTGACTTTTGCTGAGCCACCTTGAAGGTCCGCAAAGCTGCATATCAACGATGGAGCCGCGTCGAGCTCGGGTGAGGAGGTGATCCATCATTCTTTTCTTCGGTGGCTGATGTGGTGGTGCCGGAGGCAGGTGACAGGTGTTGGTGTCAAGCTCAGAGAAGTTTTGCTATCTTTTCACTTCTGTCATGTCGGTCTTTACGTGACTTGTACTTTGTTTTTTAAATATATGAATGAGACACGTACTACCATAGGAAAAAAAAGAAGTTAACACACAATTAGTGGTGTTGGCAAGAAATTTTTGAGCACTCCACAAAAACACTCGAATCTTTCAGCAAGTGGTGTTGGAGACAGACTGTCAAGAGATCCAGGGGCTCTTGGAGTTACCTGAGCGGTCGGCATATTTTCACCTCATCATGGAGATGAAGGATATTTCTACTTTATTTCAGGGATTTGAGTTACGGTTTGCAGGCCGCTAGACTAACATGGCGGCACACCGTCTAGGTAGGCAATTGTTAAAACTTTTTATTGTTTGCAGTCAGACATGCTAGCGCCTTATGAATAGAGCCAGAGGGCGTTTAGTTTAAAAAAAAAAGAAAAAGAAAAAGACGTGGCAGATTCAAAAAAAAGGCGTGCCAAAAGAAATGGTGTTTCATCAATCAACCTCTTTCCGACTTTAAAGGCGCCATCCAATTTTTGGCTTGTTGATAGATTAACACTTATCACAGCCGTATCTGCAACAACCTCCGCTCCCACCTCCCCCATTATCTGCAACAACCTCCGATCCAACTGGCCTAGCCGGCTCCAATGCTGATTCTGCACTCATATTCCATTCCAGGTGCCTTCTCACACGCGACCTTCTCCAGTGCCAGTCCCATCGAACGCGGCTGCCCTGTTCACCGGCTGTAATAGAGCCGCCGCCCTGTTCACCGGCGGTAACGGAGCCGCCGTCCTCACCCACGGGAACGGAGCCGCCGGCGACCGCCCATCCGGTCTGCGGAATACGACGTCACTGCTTGTTCTGCATCCACATGTTGGATTGAAGGTAAGAATGTCGGCTCATGTCATCAGTTACAACTAAGGCAACGCATGAGATGATTTAAAACCAAGAAATGGGTTCCGCTTATTCTGTGCATGAACCCATCATGAGATCTTATGGGTTTTCTCTGAAATTTGCAGCGTCCACAGCATCGTGATCCACCTCTGTATGCTCGTCGCCGGCGTCGAACTCTCTCCAATGACACCCTCCTGACCGGCGCGATTGGAGCCGCCAGCCACACCCAGCCACCCAGGGGATCAGAGCCAACGGCCAGCACCCTCCTGGCCTGTTCAATACGGCGGTACTGCTTCCTCTTCATCCACCTATTCGCATCACGGTTAGAACACCTGATATTTTTACACCCCTTAGACAACAGTGAGGTCAATATAATCAAAAACTTTGTATGTAAATATCAAATGGCAGAATCATGCAGTACATACCACGTGTTGTTCACATTAACGACAATAGAGAAAATTTAGTAAGTAATCATTAATCACCAATCAATCTGTGGTAAACGTACACCTCTGGAGTGGTAGTAACAAAGAAATAATTAAATTAAATAGCTTATCATAGTAATTTTGTGCTCTGAAAGAAACAGGTGGAACAATTACAGTATGGTACAACCCCATAGCTTATTTTTATTCTCTAAATTGACCCAGTCTCTGTTTGTGCATATTTTCCAGGAATGGCCAGTTCTCCTACAAGTTGTGCATACACACAATTACCAGACGTAACCAATCAGGTATATTTTTACCTAGTTAGGTTAAAATCTTTGAAAACACATAGTTCTTTTACCTTTACACGTATTTCAGGCTTTTTTGGACGAACTCAGTGTGAAACATGCACATATGAGGTTAATGTGCTCACCGATAAGGTTCGCGCAAATGATTTATGGATTAGATGACAAGCACCTAAAGGTCATCTGCACTCAAACTGGTCTTGGAGGGCTAACAAAGATGAAGTCAGTGTCCCTCCGACGTATTATGTTGGTGCTGCTAGCAAAGAGCTACATCCACGACATGCAGAGTATTCACATTGCTTGTAAGGACATTTCTATAACTCCAACGGATGTCTATCAATTAATGGACCTTCCAATAGAGGGGGAAAATATATATATGGAAATGGGAAAACCAAAAGACGCAAACTTGTTAAGGGCTTATCAAACAGATGGAAGACATAAGCTGAGTGACCTTGAGTACAAAATTAAAGCCTCCAAAACTCCAGATGATCATTTCATCAGGAGGTTTGTTTTGTATGCTATTGGCATTATTTTAGCACCCACGGTACAGGATTATGTCGACTCCAAATATTTCGTCCTTGTTGAAGACGTCGCAAGAATTCCCAAATTTAACTGGGGATGTTTCACACTGAACCATTTGATAACATCCATCAATACTTTTAATCAAGTCAATCTACAAGGAAATCTAGCTTTGCTCCAAGTAAGTGCTACGACGCTAGTTGTCATTCGTCTATTTTTCGTATGATGCATATATCTGTATCATTGATGAACTAATGTTTCCTATAGTTTTGGTATTGGGAACATGTCCGTGCTGGATCGATTTTGTATTCTCGTATACCCCGTCCGCTGATGGCACGGTGGGATGAAGCCACAGGTAAAATAAGAACCGAGGCTTATGATAAAGGAGGCCTATACAATGGATTGATACCTTTCTAGACTAGACTTATTTATTTACTATATTTATTTCTTAGTACTGATTCTATATATCTTTTCAAAGGTTGTCATGAGCATTGGCGATCTGGAGCCAACCAACATTACAAATGACCAGCATACCAAGAAAGGTACACATGCGCATGAAGATGCTATCTATCGACCACAACCACGAGGTCAAACTATGAGTAGCCAACAAGTAAGTTGCTAGAAGACACATCCTTTTCAATAACACAACAAAGGTCACAACGAACCATACTTATTTTTCTTCGAACAAAACGAGTTGACATTTCTTTTATGCAGATGGACATGATACTTCAAACACAGAACGATCTATTTGCAGAACAAGAGAAAAAGTTGGTCAAACAAGTTGTAGAAGTAGAGCACAAATTAGATAAAAGAATAATCACCGTGACCGAGGACGTGATAAACATAAGGGGTAAAATTGCCACTCAACCTAGGTTGTCCAAGCTGGAGGACGAAGTTGGAGACCTCAAAAGGGTAGTTGGAGACCTGAAAAGGGAACTCCAGGTAAGTGATACTACAACATAAATTTTACCCATAACTTCCTATATTTTCATTCTATGCATTTCATGTTACAGGAATTAAGATTGCTAGGTGAAACAAACAAACAATCAACGACAAAGAATGCATACGTACAGGTGATAACTATGGCCCATCACCTTGCTAACATGAGCTAATTTCTGTTCATTGACCAACTTCTAATTTTAGGAACAAGAGCAACCAAGCAATGGCAAGTTTTCATCAACTCCTGGGTTTGACGCATGGAAAGCACGAATTTCTGCTGGTAGACCTAGTGCAAAACCTGTGGTGCAAAACAAGGAGTTGGACCAAGACATCCCACCACGGAAGCCTGTATTCAACAATGATTACGTATTGATAGATGAAGACTATGAGGCTGCACTTTTCATCCGAGAGAGTCACGACCTTGTTGAGGTAGTTCACAGCGAAGACATTGTGCTAACAGTTCATCAACTCAAGCCAAATGTTAGCAAACTATTCTTCGTCGATGACGTAAGGCCCATATACTGCAATCTAGATCAAGTATTCTAAATTGTGCCATATTACATGACTACAAATTTTGCAGGTTATTAATGCATATGCACACATTAGCAATGTTGCAACTGATGCTACACCATTCATTTCCACCGTAGAAAGCAAAAGATTGCTAGGCGAATTTGGGGGTATTCCAATGGGATGCAAAAGCCCAGATGTTGCTAATGTAGCAACGAAATTTGTAGGACGCAGAATGGTATGCATATTTCCTGGCTTGTTTAATTGTATATCTTGATTTTCCCTAAATTGAGTCCGCTTTAATTTTCTGCCAGGTACGTGTCCCAATGAATGCGCACCGCATGCACTGGTTACTACTCGTGTTTAATTTAGACAAAGAAGAGATCCAGGTCCTAAACTCCAACCAAGCATATCGTGACATTGCCAAGGAAACTGCACTGGTAATCTTGCTCTCTTGCTGCCTCTTACCATCATGTGACACCTTTTTAAAAGCACTAATGCAATCCCTTGAATTACTCCTCGTACACCAGGTGGAGTCCATTCAGGCGTGTATCAATGAAGCGGTCGAGGATGGCTTGGTAACACCGCCTAAACCCATCAATATTACCCAGTGGAAAACCACTTGCTATACTAACATACCACAACAAACGGATGGGTACGTATAGGCAGCTACATGATTCCTCACCTACACTACAATACTTAACTTCAACTTTACATCACAGTTATTCCTGTGGGGCGTACACACTCAAATACATGTTGACATGGGACGGAGATAAAATTACCGAGGATTTCACACAGGTCTGCCAAACACTAAATTACATTTGCAATCATGCACTACCTATGCTTCAACCTATCCTAACCTATGCGTCGCTATCTAATTCAGGAAGAAATATATATTTTCAGCTGGAAAATATGTTCAAACTACTGCGTTCAGATTGCAACAAGCTTCAGAAAAGTTCATACAAGAATCCTATAACGGTAAGTTCTACAGAACTAGCATTTCATGTCATGTAGTTCCTACCTTTCATGATTGCACGTAACACACCACTATTTCCTCTATAGAGGGACGAGTATGAAGCCAGCATTCCAGAGGAACGAAAAGGTGAAGACGACGACGTCACGATTATCACCGACCCTGATGTTACAAAGAAAGCAGACACATCCGGTGCCCCAAAGCGTAAACGTGGACGCCCGAGGAAGAATGCCCCTCCTAGTAATCCAGTGAAACAACGATTTGACACCGAGACTATCGCTAAACAAGTGGAGTTGCAAAGACGCAAGCGCAAACCATCAAACGTCGTGTCCAGCCCATTCGTAAAGCCATGAGTGGGCTACACGGAGAGGCACTTCAAGGGCAGTTCCAAATGATTGATCTTCATAGCATGTTCTTTGAATTAAAGGCTACACTTATGTTCTGATGTTTTTGCATTTTATTTGTATGCTTATGTCCATCCAAATGCTTGACTTTTCATTGGCTCTTTTTTTAAGTATACAGTTCTGGTTTAAGTGGATGATGATTATGGCTGAGGCAGGGTAATTAAGGAAGAAAAATCATAGCATATAGAACACATGACCAATGATGTAAATATCATGGTTACACTACTATCTCTCACATCATGAGTTGAGTGGGACATTATTACCTCGCCAGCAAAAGGAACAGAATCAATAATGCAGCTAGCTTGATGGATTACTTCGGTCCACTCCACAAGGAAATTACAGGTTGCAGCACCAGCAATCAATGCACACACATAACCGTATTGTCAAATGCCAGCCTCTCCTGCAGAAAAGAAGAAAGAATAGCATCAGGAACACCATGTACCATTTTTATACTGATATAGACATCTGGACAAGAGTTGGTACATTGCAGCTCGTGTTTTGCTTCGAAACTAATGCGGTACATTGAGCTAACAAATTTACAACTAATAAATCTAGGCCTAAGTCTGTTGGGTAACAATACTGTAATAGATGTCACATCTAGCTTTACTCTAACAGAGTTCTGGTACTAACTAGTGGTACTAACTAGACAGCTAGGACAACAATAAGAAAAACTTGACAGCTAGGACAACAATAAGAACCAGGCAACCAGCATAAGCTCTGCAATGAACAAACAGATGCTAAACTTGCTCATTGGCAAAATAGGTTGTGCACGCGAACATGACAGAGAGAACTAAAATAGGGGCCATACTTATTCTGTTCCATGCTAAAGGTGACTGCAATATTTGTCGACAATGATTATGGCTGAGGCATGGGAATGCACATGTGGCAACGCGTGCAAAGCAGGCAAAAAAATCATATAAAGCAACCATCCTTCCAAATTGAGCCAATTTTGGTTTTCCAAGATGTCCATTCAATACGGTGGCATACACCGCCTAAATATACAAAATTCCTAACTAATTTTAATGGGAAATGGAAATAGTCCAGTGGCATAATCACAAGAACAGTGTCTGAATCTCCTACTGTAACTGTATTTCATATCACAAAGGTTCTGAATCCATCAACTTGCAAGTTATATTCCAATGAAAAGTATTACCTACTTACTCTAATCACTACCTACTGACTCCAACCACTGTAGTCAAAAGGAGGGGGAAATAACTGCTGCTCCAATATCTGCAATCATCAGTCCTCCAGATGATTTCTGCCTCCTCCACATATCCTGCTGTATCCTGGATGTCGGGACCTTGCCGGTCCTCACGGTCCTCTTTTATCTTTTCTATGCGCTTTTGCATCGATCTCATGTTATGTGGCATCTTAATCTTCTTCACAGTGGCTGCCCACTGCAAGAGGTACAATGTAGTGTGTCAGTACCATGGAAGGCTTGAAAGGGGCGGAGATGGCAGTACAAACTAGTTTCAATCAGGTGCTTGACAAAAACAGTGCATAAACTGATATTACACTTGGGATAACAGACTAGTTTTACTTCACTTTCCCCTCAATCAAATCATGATATTTGTTGACATAGCTTACTATTGGTGAAACATAAGAAGGCAGGGACATTTAGGAACGAAATGGCGGTCTTGGCATCAACAAGTAGATGTAGCTTTTACTTAACATCGACTCAAAGATCAACTCCAACAGTGAGGTTCAGATCTACTTCACTACATAAAAAAGTTTTAGATGTAGTTCATTATCTAAAAATATTAATATGTTATTAAACAACATCATTCATATCAACATTGATAGTGACCAAATCGACAGAATCCATACCAGGTTGAGGTCGGTTTCATCTTCAAAATCTTCAAGCATGTCGGCATCCATAAGTCGCTTCAGCCACAACAACATGGACTTATGCTTGATAGACTCTCTCTCACCGTCGCCGAGCACAACCTCCACCGACTCTATTGCGACCTTGATGACTGTCAAGGCGAGCATGCACCCGAGTGCCACCCCGATTGTCGACATGGCCCGTGCCTGCTGAGTTGGGCTGTGTGCTGAATATAGTGGATTTGTCATTGAAGCTCCGGCCCTTATCAATCTAACAAAGCATTGGAAGCAAAAAAAATCGAATCAGCAACTGCAGAATCAGTCATGACCTGTTTTACAGAATACAGATATCATAGACTAGCAAATAATCAAGTCAATTAATAATATTTATAAAATCTTACACAAAAGGGAGTTGCCCACCTACTCCATTAAGCATAAGGAAGCAACATTCAGAATTTAGTTACATGTCCACTGTATAAAGCTCATGTGCTCCATCAGATACTTTTACAGATTCAAAATAGTAACCAGAACTGAAGAGTAATGCAAAGCCGTGAACTTGCAAGGAATAAGGTAGAGTAAGAGATATGGACCTGTGACGGTGCTGCGCCGGGCTCTCCACAGATCCGGCCTGGATTACGCCGATGACAGCGTGATCCAGCAAGGTCAAGTGCCTCTTGGACGCCCAGCGGCCCACTCGAAGCAGCTCACTATCACTCCACCGGAGTTGGCCATGATGTCCGGTAGGACCAGCACGCCCTTCTTTGCCAGAATCTGCACCACGAACATGAACATTTCTCTGCTGTCAGTCAATGTGTGAATGTGTCAACAAATTCAGCTTAGTTTTGTGGTAAAATGTTGGTGTTCTTGCCTCGTCGGCCTCAGGGTCTGTTGGGTGGTTAACAGCCTCGATGATGTACTTTGCTTTTATGGCATCAGCATTGTCCCTAGTACAAGAACATAATCGAAAGGACTTTTTATTAACAAAAATGTATTCAGATACACAAAAAATAACAGCCAGGAGGATACTTTAACTGAGCTTCTGAGCAGTAATCTGATAAAGATTGGATGAAGTGAGATGGGACGAGTAAATAGAAGATTACTTGTTTATGACTCCTCCCAGAGCTTCCGGGATGCGCACATCGCACTCTTCCGTGAGCAGCGAGGTCGGGTCGACGGCGTCGCCTCCGTCAAAGCCCTTGATCCCGCGGTTCTCTGCCGAGTGCTTCATCAGCTTGGCTATGTCAATGCCATTGGAGTTCTTGACAGCCCCTGTGACATCTCTGATGGAGACCACCTTGCCACCAGCTTCAGTGATCAATTGGGCAGCCCAAGAGCCAATATTGCCAAACACCTGAAAAGGCAAGAAGATAATAATTGCTCACCTGTGCAAATGTAGATGAAGAAACAGAGTTTTGGCCTTGCTCCACAATGTATGGCACCATTGTACACAACGATTATTACCAGCATTGTGTAGGCATGCTTGTATATATTTGGTAGAATATATTACTGTCCACAGCATCCTTAAGCCGATTCAAAACATAGGTGTAAGTGAGTGTTGTGTGAGAACGACATCTCCGACACCTACACGCGTTCGGAATGTGACTTTGAATGTCTGAATGGAACAAATTCAGATATTCAGTGATGGACGACTATGTGGTTTACTGTCCACATGCTATGCAAAAGAGAGAATAAAGGAAGAATGGCGTGAAATACAGAAGTACAGAACCTGAATATTCTGACGGACGGATAACTGACTGTCTGAATTTGTTCCACTGTCGCCTACACGCATACGAAATTGCCAGAGGCGGATGGTGGCGCAGGGGGCTGGGAGGGATACTCGTCCTGGGCGGGAAGCTTGGCAGGATAGGTAGCGACGGTTCTAGACACCGGACCTTCTCTGTCCTCGGCGACGGCTGGCGGCTGTGCAGGATAATGGGTCAGAGGACATGCATGGAAAAACAGGGCCCCCCTCGGCGGCGGCGGCGGAAGATTAATCCCCTGGGTTACCTTCCTATGGATTGGGTCACCGGCGTTGATGGCCGTCAGTGGCTGATCCATGGAGAAGGCGCTAACGTGGGGAGCGCCTATTCGACGGGGTGATGCTCGGGGCGCTGGGGCAGCAGAGGAGAGCATGCAGCTGCGGCTGTGCGAGGGCCGGTGGCGGTGGCGGCACGAGCGACAGGAGTGACGCCGGCGGCGCCACGGTCGAGGGCAGGCTTGGCGGCGGCGCCTGTGCGAGGGGATTGAGGAGGCTAACAATCCGGCGAGGCCGCTGAACATGCCGCCACCACGACCACCCGGATCCTCCTGCGCTGGACGCCGATCTGGGGAGCGGGGAGGAGAAGGCGCAGGAGAAGCGGCTGAGTCGGCGGCGCGGCGACCCGGGAGAGGAGGAGGCAAGCGGAGAGGGGATCGACAGATTGGGGATGAAGCGTGCAGATGTTTTCTTTTCCTTTTGTCCCAGCGCTGCACATTAAATTTTTTTGACGGGTCCCAGCGCTGCACACTAAATTGGACGGATCTACCCTTTTAGAAACTGATTAATCCCACCATAATCTTGTAATGGTCCCACAATTATTTGTAATTTCATGTAATTTTACTCCCGTAACTCATCGTAACTCCTATTTTTCCACCGTTTGATCATAATGAATGGACGGTCCCTAAAATCGCCAATCGCTGTAACAATTGTATTGAAATATAATCATCCAACATAGATTATCTATATGCAAATCAACCAAGGGAAATTTGATGTATGCTCGTTGAGGAGCCTTGCACTGATATGTTGTAAGCCACCACTTAGTCCAAAGCACGATTTGCAGCAGAAAGAAGACAATGAAATCAGCCAATCGGCACTTGGTAACTAAACAACGTCATGTCTACAGGGGCTACTATGGGTAAGAATAAATTCCATAAACAAAAGAGAAAGGTAAGAAGTTCTACACCCGTGAATTTTTCGGCATGACAATTTGAGTGTAAGAAGACTTTTTGCAAGAGCAATAGCTTTGTGCCTAACTATCAACTTTATAATGTTCAGAATCCCAGAACATAACTTATTATTTTTGGTGCCATAACTGTACATATATGAGGAATGTGTGATACAACTTTATCATAAGACTTACCATGCTGCTCCACCTGGGCACACAGACCAAAACCCCAATCAGTGTGGGCCAATCTGCTTGTTTTGCGCATATCAAACATGTTAAGCCTTTATTGACTCAACTTCGTATCTTTCTCTATAATGAGACTGAACTTGGTATCTTTCTGGACAATGCATGTCTTTCACTCAACTGAAGTTTTACTGGACATTGAGAACCACAGTTTAGACTGAAAATAAGAAAAATCGAACAAATGTTCAACAAGAAACCTTCTGAATGTGAGTACTAACTTATTAAGGAGAGTATGATATAATGTTAGGAAACGTTGCATGGAAAACAAAAAAAATTCTATGCACACGCAATGATCTATCCATGGAGATGCATAGCAACGAGGGGGAGAGTGTGTCTACATACCCTCGTAGACCGTAAGCGGAAGTGTTTTACAACACGGTTGATGTAGTCAAACTTTCTTCACGCTCGACCGATCGAGTACCGAACGTATGACACCTCCGAGTTCTGGACACGTTCAGCTCGCTGACGTCCTCGTCTTCTTGATCCAGCAAGACATCAAGGAAGTAGATGAGTTTCGTGAGCACGACGGTGTGGTGACTGTGATGGTGAAGTGATTCTCGCAGGGCTTCGCCTAAGCACCGCGAGAATATGGCCGGGGGTGTAAACTGTGGAGGGGCACACCACACATGGCTAGGCAATTGTCTTCGGTGTGCTAGGGCGCCCCTCCCCACATATATATAGGTGGGACACTACTAGGGAAAACCCTAGTAGTAGCGCGGATTTAATGCCTACTAGTAGCGCAGGACACCGCACTACTAGTAAGGCGCTACAGCTATTACTTAGCAGTAGCGCGCTCGACACACGCTACTGCTAAGACATATAGCCGCAGCGTGGTTCACTATCGCACTACTGCTAATCTAGCTAGTAGCAGCGTGTTTACTCTCCATCGCTAGTTCGTTACAAGTATTCTTTTTTAGTGTATTTATACGTCGTTATACAAATTTTGAGGTTTATATCATTATGTCCATAACCGTGTGTCAAATGAAGGTGGATTAGGTTCATGTGGAGGCAACATGTGGTGCATGTCAAAAGTATATTACTAATCCAAACTTGATCTAGTTTGGACTAGTAGTACTTTCGATGTGCATCACATGTTGCATCCACTTGAATCTAATCCGCCAACACAAGCTATTTAATCATCATCATAGTCACTACCACCAATAGTAGCTATTTAATCATCATAGTCATAGTGTAGCACATCATCATCTTCAAACTCATTCTAGCTAGCTAATCACCACTGACACTAGATGCGGTAACTATCTAATCACCACCAACACTAGCTAATAATAATCATCATAGTCATTACCACCAACACTAGCTATTTAATCATCATAGTCATAGTGTAGCACATCATTATCTTCAAACTCATTTCTAGCTAGCTAATCACTCCTGCTGCTCTCTCTCTCAGGTAAATAGCATAAAACATGTGTAGCACTCCTGCTTCATCATGTTGGAGCATGCAGATTAACATGTCTCCTAATCATGGGTTGCGCTTCTGATTGCTGCCCATTATTACTTCTCTGCGATCGCTCACAATTTTGCTCCAGTTTTTTACTATTAAGCATTCCTCGCTTTTAAAAATCCTGAATGCACTAAAGTGCATTGTAGGATGTCTTGGCCATAAGCTAACCATTCTCATGCGACCTTTAGTCTCGATCCAATGAGGCACAACATTCATCGGGAGTCCCTGTTGAAGAACATTGTGTAGTAACATACTTAGCAATGGAGTTTAGCTTAAAAAATAATGTATGCAAAAGATGCACTGAAGACAAATAGTAAAATTTTTACCATCTTTCCTAAATAGGTGTGACCGTAGTTCAATACGAACACTATTGGTCGCACGTTTTGAGTACAAAGGTTTTTAAGTCTAGGAAAATAATTTGTCTTGACAGTATGAAGATCCTCAAGCCATGAAACATAATGACCTATCTCCTCGCAGTTTAGTTCAGCCGTGGGACAGTGGACGGTCATGTCTACCAAGCGCCGGACATGTTTGCTTGAATGGAAATAAGCTGTCAATAGAAATTAGTTGTCAACTATTTTTGAATAAACAATATCGAAGACATAAATATGGTTGAGAAATTCACATAATGGTATAACTGGAGGCGTCCGCACATCGACATAGATGTCGATATTACCTTCAATATCATATTCTGGACGAATATCAAAGGTGATAACCATATCAAGCTCAAATGCATAAGTCTTGCATAGTGCTTGCCAAGTTTTGCATTCAAAATAGGTGTAGGTGTCCGCGTTGTATAATTTTGCGTGGAAAGTATAACCATGTTCGGTCTTCAAGTAAACTCTCTTTACCTCCATAGTAGTTTGCATAGGACTGAAACCTATCTTATCCAAGACAAAAACTCTTGCATGGCAGGGGATATGCTAGTAGAATAGTAAAAAAAATTAAATTAAAAGTTGAAGCAAATGAAGCAGATGGCATGCTTAATTATGAAAAAAGACTTGTCCTTGTGACTTATTGTATCCACATCGAAGTTCTTGTCCAGCTTGATGCTGAAGCGCCTATCATCATCTAGGAAGATTCTGTCACACAGGCCGCGCTCGTCTTCACAGTATTGCAAATACCGAAATCCTTTTCGTCATCAGACATTTCCTATGTTCATAGTTGAAACATTAATTGAAAATCAATCGAAGGCAACTACCAGGATACTCAACACAGAAATCCGGGGCACACGATATTTCCTACATATTATGGCACAAGTCATGCCAAAATTCACGGAAAAATCTGGCATGACCTTTGCTAAAATAGGACATATCGAACGCCTGAAATTTGCCAGAACGGAAATGAATCAACACTCCGGCAAAACATAGGCCACTCGGAGGTGTAGCCTGCAAACATTACCGGCCACTTGGGCAAGCACATATCCTATTTGAGGAACACAAGATATACATTTCAAAATATCTTATAGGACTCATGTTGACATGAGCATTCTATAAGCAAAACCAAATCGTAAAATAAATAAGTATTCAAATTAGCATGCATCCAATAAGCAAAAGTAAATCATCTCTTGTGTTCGTACATCGTCGAATATTATCACTAATACATCCAGAATAGTATCATACATATAACATCACTAATAAAACTAAAACCCTAGCGAACAACGAGTATCGGCGCGGGCGGTGGACACCCAAAGAGAAGGAACCATCATAGGATCATATCTCTAGTGAGATCCCCAGAGAACCTGCCAGGTATAGGAGAACCTTTGCTCCAACGCAACCAAGTAGCGACGGACGTGCGCATCCTCCTCACTAACACGGTGACATACCACATCCACGGGGGGTCCTCAAGCCTCTGGACCATCACTGGCCCACGCGACCACCATCAAAGAAGGTTCGGGTCAACGACGGGCTGAATCCTCACCAAACTGCGCCCCTCGGTAGGTCGCGCCTCCCAGTACTAGCCCGGCGGAGCCCAGTCCCGGACATGGCCCATCTGGTCAAGCAGGTGTCCTCCGCCGAGTCAATGATGAGGATGCGGGATAGGCATCGTCGACGTCGATGCGGGAATAATTGCTTTAACTAAAAAAATAACAACAAATGTGACATGTTCAACTAGTTCTATTAATTCAACTAGTTCTTACTAAAAATAAACTTACTATAAATAAAAATAAACTAGTACCTAATTAGTACATAGTTCTTGCTAACTAATTAGTACCTAGGAACTACTGCCCTAATTACCATCTAATTTGATGAACCTAGGGGTGGAAAGTGGTAGCGGATAATCCAAAATATCCGATATTCGTATTCGATCGGATATTCCAATTATCCAACTTAAAATTCAAATAAGTGGTCAAATTTTACTCGTTTTATGATTAATCTTAGAAATTATTATGCATTAAAATAGTGTTTATTCATAAACCTATTTATCGTTGACTTATTGTATGTCACAAGTTGAATACTTCATGTCACATAGCTATTGACTAATACACTTAAGCAATATGTCGCTATTATTCGTATCCGTGCCGAATCAAGAGAACATCCGAGCCGCATCCGTATTCGATAACATCTGTATTTGCATTCATATTCGTTTTGTAAATATGAAAACGGAAGTGGTAAGAGCACTATCCGATCCGCATCTGATTTGTTTCCACCCATAGATGAACCCTAACTAATTTGATGCAATTAAAATTTGAAGAACCCTATGCAGAGGTAGGGGAGGGGAGGAGCAGGCCTGCTCACCTTGGGTTCCTGCGGCGAGGGAGGGGCAGGCGACGTCGAGGTCGGGGTTGGGGCTTGGGTGCACGGCGGAGGGCGGCGTCGAGGTCGGGGTCAGGGGCGGTGTCGAATCTGGGGTCGGGGACGATGTCGAGGGTGTGCGGAGAGCGATGGGAGAGCACACGGCGGCCGACGGGCGACGGCAGCGGCGACAGCGGAGGAGTTGGGATTTGGGGGAAGTGGCCGTGGGGAAGAACGAACCGTGCGGTTAAGGCAAAAGTAGCAGTAGCGCGTTCCAGGAAGTGCGCTACTGCTAAGTTAGCTATAGCGCGTTCCTTGGTATGCGCTAGTCCTATTCCTTTCTCTTTTTCCCCTTTTTCATTTATTTTTCTTTACATTTTATTTATTTTTCCTTTCTCCTTTTTCTATTTCTTTCATTTTCATTTACTTTTCTATTTGCTTTCCATTTAATTTTATTTCCTTTAGCAGTAGCGCCTTTCTGCGTAAATGCGTTGCTACAAAGCAAGTAGCGGTAGCGTTGTTCGCCGTAGATCGCTACTACTATGTGTAGCCTATCGGCTAAGCAGTGGGAATTTTAGTAGTAGCGCTTTTATCTTCAGGCGCGCTACTGCTACAATTGTATCTGTAGCGCTGTTTATGCCAACGCGCTAGTGCTACTTAGCACTAGCGTGCTTTTTTAACACACGCTACTGCAAAAGTTCTGTGTACAAGGTTTTCCCTAATAGTGGGAGGGAGAGGGGAGGCTGCCAGGAGGTGCCCCAACTAGGCCGAGTCCTACTTGGGCTCCTCCCAAGTGGTGCCCCCTGCCATATTTAGTCGGAGGGGGAAGGGAGGAGAGGAGGTGAGGGAAGGAAAGAGGAATCCTATTCCACTCTTTTCTTCCCCTTCCCCTCTTTCCTTCTCCTCCTAGGCCGGCCATATGGGGGGCGCACCAGCCCCTTGTGGCTGGTGCATTTACCCTCTTGGCCCATAAAGCCCATATCTTTTGTCGGGGGTGCCCGGAACCCCTTCCGGTGATCCGATATGTACCCGGTACCCTCTAGAACACTTCTAGTGTGCGAATACTATCGTCCTATATATCAATATTTACCTCTCGGCCATTTCGAGACTCCTCGTCATGTCCATGATATCATCCGGGACTCTAAACAACATTCAGTCACCAAATCACATAACTCATATAATACTATCACTACAAAAAAAAGACACATCCGTGACATTTTGGGCCGAACGGAAAAAAAATCTATCATACTTATGACACTTCTATGATGATAATTGTGACAAAACCCGGTATCATCATAGATGTGGTGGGCTCCTACTTCTATGACAAAAAATCATGACAGAAAATGGGCTTTTCATCCTGGGTGGGCCGGAGACACAGGTGCATGACATTCTTTGGGCCATCCATGACGGAAAAAACCGTGGTAGAAGCGAGGGCGAGGAAAATTTCGGGGAGTTCCCGGTTACGGTGGATGGTCGGGGGCTAGCGATGCGCATTTCTCTCGTACACGTACGCGCGTGTGTGCAAGGCGTTGGGCTCTAACAGAACCCGGGCGAGGCATTGGGCTCTAACTGAACCCGAGCAATTGCACTAGCTACCTTACTGAACCCGAGTGATTCCTTCGCTACTGCTGCTAACTGAAGCCGATCGATGCTGCCTCTGGATGAACAG
>NC_041383.1:118221280-118331689 GCF_002162155.2 Triticum dicoccoides
TGGGGGGTTTGGATAAACAGTTCCCGGTGGGGGTGCATGAACAGGACCCCGTGGTTACCTCTGTATGGACAGGACCCCGATCGATCGAGCCGGTTGGGGCTGGATGAACAGGACCCCATGGAGGGCTGGATGAACAGGACGACCCTGTGGAGGGCTGGATGAACAATAGATGGTGGAGGATTGGATGAACAGTAGCCTGTGGAGGGGTGGTTGAACAGGAGCCCGTGGAGAGGGCTGGTTGAACTGTAGCTGGTGGAGTAGCATGCGGTGGAGGCTGGATGAATAGGAGCCCGTGGATGAACAGTCGCAAGTGGAGGCTGGAGGAGGTCGACGGTGGATGAACAGTAGCCCGTGGAGGCTGGAGGAGGTCGACGGTGGAGATGAACAGAATCCCTTGGAGTCCCGTTTTGCAGTACGCCACACCACTCCCGATGAACAGGACCCCGTTTCGACCGTAGCGCTCCAACACAAGTCTGTTTCCTCCGTTTTGTGGTACGCCACACCCCTCCCGATCAACAGGACACCGTTTCGACCGTAGGAGGTCCAACACAAGTCCGTTTCCTCCGTTTTGCGGTACGCCAAAGCCCTTCCGATCAATAGGATCTCGTTTTGACCATGGCCGGTCGAAACACAAGGCCATTTCCTCCGTTGTGCGGTACGCCAGGCCTCGTTTCCATCGGTTGTTCTGTCCAATCCCTCCCGATGAACACGACGACACATTCCGTTCCGACCCAGCCGGTTGCACTACAAAAAAATACACTTCCGTGATGATACGTGTTTGTCACAGTAGGTCGTGTTTTTTTGTCATGCATGTACATCCATGACAAATTTATGACAGAATCAAGATAGTCATACCTGTGCTGTCGTAGAAGTGTTCCATGACATTACCAAAATTATCATCACGGAAGTGTCCACTTCCATGACGATAAATCACGCGTCACAGAACTGCTTTCGTCAAGGGTGACCGACACGTGGCATCCACTGTAACGGAACGCCGTTAAGCTATCGGGTCGGGTTTTGGATCCGATAACCCGTTAATAGCCCCGACCAATGGGGATTTTCCACATGTAAAATCATCATTGGCTGGAGGAAACACGTGTCTGCTCATCGCTGGGACAGATGTCATCCACTCATTGGACGGAAGGCGCCTATGATACATCGACACGTGGCACGGCCCAACAGAGGCCCATTCCTGTGAAAAGGCCGGCCCGTTTGACTTGGTCAAAATGTGGCGGGCCGGCCCATGGAAAGCCTGTTAACGGCCTGTTCGCATATAGCCCATTTACAGCCCGCTAACCCAAGGCCCGTTACGCCCTATCCGTATTAGGCCCAGTAGCGTCATCTGGGCCACCCAATATGATTCCAGCCCGTTTTCACTTTTGGCCCATGTATGGCCCATGACGTCTTTCGGCCCATATGAGGCCCTATGTAACTCTTGGCCTATTAACAGCCCGTGGTGAAACTGGCCCGTAATGAACAGTGTATCACTTTACACCCATTAACGGCCCGTGGTGATACTGGCCCCTAATGAACAGTGTATCACTTTACACCCATTAACGGCCCGTGGTGAAACTGGCCCGTAATGAACAGTGTATCACTTTATACCCATTAACGGCCCGTTATTCCGTTGGACCGTTTCCAGCCCATGTTATCTTTCGGCCTTCTTGGAGCCCATTTATTCTTGGGCTCATTTCCAGCATTCGTTTACTTATGGCCCGTTACTGTCATTTTCTGCTTGTGGGCCAAATTTAGCCCGTGGTTACAGTCGGCCCGTTTGTGGTCCGTTAATACGTTGGGCCGTTTTCATAGCGCCATGAAATACAGCCTATTGATGGCCCATTATGGTCGGCCCATGAACGGACGATTCCAACTCTAGCCCGTTTATGGCCATAATGCGGCCTGTTATTGGCCCATGTTATCATACTGCCCGTATAAGGCCCATTGATGATACATCCCGTAGAAAGCCCATTGTTTCTACGGCCCTTAGAAGGCCCATTGTTTCTATGGCCCGTAGAAGGCCCACTGTTTCTACGGCCCGTAGGAGGCCCAGTGTCACTACAGGAAATATTAGCCCATGGTTCTTGTAGCCTAGTTTTAAAAAATAGGTTATTGCAGCCACTAGCAAACCGCGGAAAAAGAACTGCAATGACTACAAGCAAACAAATAAACAAGACAACAAGGAAATAAATAAGCAAGCAACTTACGCTAGGCTATCACGGCTATCACGTATTACATCCACTGGCATCAAAGTTCGCCACCAGTGCAAATAAACGCGCCGACAAAAGAATATACAAAACCGAGAGCACTTCAGGAGGCACTAGGCCTGGCCAGGAAGGGCCCCCAAACAGCTAAAGAAGCTGAGTAGACCTCAGTTGTGTCAACGATAGATGCATCAACACTAGATTTAAGGCTTGATGGTGCGCACGGCAGTCCTCTGACATCTTCATTGCATTTTTGACTTCAAGTCGGAGCTGAGCTGAAGCAAGCCTTTCCGCTTTAAGTTGAGACTGAAGAAGTTGAACTGATTGAGGCAGCAACTGCACAGAGGTTGTCTCACACCTGCTGGTGAGTAGCTTCAACTCACTGTCTTCATCAAGACAAGACCTTGGGGTCATCTCGCTGTCCACAAGATGGTTTGGCTCACTATCTTCCCTAAAGTTCTGCCTGGCGTAAGAGATATGACTCTGAAAGAGAAACAAGGAGACACGTAACAGGTTTCACAATTATATAAGCAAATAAATGGATCTGTTCTGCATAAGGAACATGTTTTTACAACTACAATTTGAAACTGGTAGTTGTTGCAAACATCCAATCAGATGTAAACAGCAAAGCAAACAGCAGTGGAGGAAATGATGCATATCCAAATCTATACTAGAACAAAGTTTGAAGGCTTGAGAAGGATGAACTTACATTACATGTTAACACGGGCTGGACAAAGCCCTTCTCCATGTTGATGGAAGAATAATTCAATAAATTCCCCAAAGAAAATTCTTTATAAGCGTTGCCATTATTCTACATTTTGCAAAGAGTAAATATATATCAAATAATATTGGAAGAAACAGAGGATAATGAAGCTCAGGTGCAGATTGATGATACATAATCAACTAGCAATTAATTAAGTACAGTGTTACAAGGAAAAAGGGAGAGAGGTACTGACGAGAGCAATGCAGAGCCCATTATTGTTTTGAGATCGTCTGATCCTTTGAGCAAGGATATTCATCTGAAATTACTTTTCATACAAGAGAGAAGGTAAGGCACAAGCAGAAATTTAGGATTTCAAATTTTGAATTGATATCATAGATAGTACCTGACGCTGGGCTCCCAGCAGTTCTAATAGGGGTTTGGCCACTGGAGTAGGGGTAAAGTGTGGTACAGTTGGGCCTGTGTTTTCTGTGGCTGCTGATCTATCTGATTTAACAGGTATCACTACCTTTTCCAAATACATAGTTTGTACTCCTTGAGGATCTGCACTCACCCTCTTCCTTTTGGACATCTATTACGAAAGAACAACATTTGACTGGAAAAACATAGTGTGACGACACATGGAATAGGTACAGAAAATGGATACGTATGGCATATAATCATATATGATGCTTAAACTAAGCAGATGGTGTAACAAAGTAGAAGTAATGCAAGAGGTCAGATGCAAAATATGTGCGACCAATACAACTTTGCAAAGCTAGAGCAAGCACCTTGATGGGTGAATAAGATAGGCCTTCCTCCACCATGCCAAGTTTGTTAGCCAGTGGATCGTTCCACAATATTCCTCTCGTGCGCCCATTCTCATTTTGATAATGTTCAATATCTGACATGCATGAAAACATAAAAACAAGCGAGATTTTCTTTGTAATGCAGAAGTGATTCTAATCCAATACTGCCTCCCTGTAAACCCCTTTGTGCTATCTCTGTAATTCTTTTAAAAGATACCATGCATGCTGTAATTTGTTGTGTGCATTAATATAATGTGGCCTACTACTCAAAATATGAGAGCTCCAGAAGTGATGACACTTCGCAGATGATAGCCTCAACATATAGTAAAGAAGAACAAGTCGACCTGACCTGACAGATTCAAAATATACTAAGGGAGAACAACTTGACCTGATCAGTCGACCGCAAGAGAAGAGTATCATCTTAAAGAAGAGCAGAAGAGCAAGCAGATTAAAGATATTACAAGTCTTTCAACACAATGTCGGTTGGCCACCCATGATGAACCAGAGCGCACAGAGAAATACTATTCTTTACGGTCTCTCCATATGTGGCTCACATGCATTTCGAAACTAAAGTAGGAACATTTAGCTCACCAATTAAACATCTCTCAGTTTTACTAATATCAACAATAATATCATATATGAATTTGTACAACTAAGCTTGTTTAGCTCGATGAGTGGAGCAGTGCTATTACGACACGAACCACGTAGGATTATTATGGTCATCATAAAATGGGGAAAACATAAGCATGATGAGTACAGTGTTAACCGTGGCAGTGGGATGGCAGATCTGAAGCTACAAACCACGCAAAGGGTAGTTAGCAACCGATGTTTGCTTTGAAATAACAACTAAGATTTGGTATGGACAAGAAAGTACAATCAACAAGTGACAAAGAAATACAATTATGCTGTCTCTCTGTATGTCGCGACATGCATTTGGAAACTCAAATGGGACCTTTAGCTAACCAATTAAATGTGTCGGTTAACTAATATCAGTATCATATCAGAATCATATTTGAACAACTAAGCTTTCGAATTCTGAGTGTTGTGTTGTTTAGCTTGAAGGGTGGTGTAATGCCAGTACGACAGAAAGCACCTACGCAGATCATAGTAGAGTAGATAAAAGGGGAAAACCCTAAGCATCAAGAGAAAAATCAGGAAAGCGAAACTAGCTGGACCAGTGGGTGGCGCACATGCTTTTCGAAACGAATATAGGAACATTAGGTGACCAATTAAACGTTCTCTGTTTTAGTGATATGAGCATCATATCAGATTCGTATTTCAACACGTAAGCTTTGGGTTGAGGTCTTGAGGAGCAGTGCTAGCACGACACGAAGCACCTACGATGATGGTAGTGAATATAAAGGGGGAAACCATAAGCTTTACGAGTATAGTGCCCGTTCCATGGCGGATCTTAAGGTGCAAACCGGACAAAGCTACTTTGCAACCAATGTTTGCTTTCAACTAGCCACTACGATTTGGTACGGACAAGAGAAGTACAGTAAACAAATTACGATCTATTTTCCGGGTGAGATCAATAACTTAAGCACATATGGAAGAGTACCACCTCTCTTGCGACGCCGTGTAGGCCTATGCTGATACGTTGAGGGTGCGATGGCAGTCGGCGGCGGGGAAGAAGACTTTAGATGGCAGACGGCCGGGTCGGGGGATATATCCTGTTGCCGTGGACAAGGCGGTCGTAGGAGCGGCAACGACAAGGTGGACGACGGCGCTGATGAAGCGAGAGGAGGCGATGAAAGGATCCTGGTCCAGCGTCGTGGATGAGAGACGTCCATCTCTTGCAGTGGACGACGGGGTAGGGGTAGCGGCTCCGGCAAGGTGGAGGATGGGGTGGCGGAAGGAGGAGGCTGGCCGTAGTGCGGAGGTTGTCGTGCCGCCGATGGTGTATGAATGGGGAAATGGAGGGGAGGGGGGGATCTCAAACTTTGGGACGCGCTTCTCTGAAATGGGGGAAAGTTACGAACTTATCCCCCGTTTAAAATTTCGGACATCGCGTCGGTTGGGGATAGGATGGTAATCTCGCATCTCCCAAATATTTGCCGGTAACTATTTCGAGCGAGGAGAGGGTGTTTTGCCGCCCACGGTTGGCGCCCACGGTGTATGAACGGGGCTGAAAAGTAGGGCGGTTGTGTCACGTCTGATGGAAGTTACACATCTGCCCCTATTTAAAATATTAGCCTACATCGATTTCGGACGAGGAGAGTTTGTTTTGCCGCCCACCGTGTATGAATGGGGAAATGGAGGAAGAGACACATGTCTTTCGGACGAGCTTGAATCAAATGTTGCCGCCCACGTTTGGCGCCCACCCTGTCTGAATGGGCTCAGAGGCCGTCGTGTCACGTCTGATTGAAGTTACTAGTCTACCCCTATCGACAGCAGTGTAAATCCGGTCGATAAGGATGTACTCAGTGTTAGGGGTAGACAGTAATTTCCATCTCGCAAACACTTGCTTCGAGCAGCCCATAAATTATAGTGGGTGTTTAGCCGCTTCGCTCAAAACTTGGGAGAATTAGCATTCACGTTTGCCCTGGGGCCTGGCAAACTAAATTCAAATCCAATTTGTATTCGATTACGAATATCGAGAGATAATTATATGTTTTGTAATTTATTTCTTCAACACCACAACAAAGATTTATTCCACCTTTATATATGATTATGATTTAGAAATGCTGTGATCTTCGAATTGAGTAGGTTGGATACACTCTGATTCAAACAGTTATTTCATCCAATACAATATGCTCACACGAAAAACAGTTCACCTTATGTCAATCATACAAGTACTAAGGATTACCTCGCCTAAAAAATTCGGATCATTACAACACATGGACAACATGGAATTCCTGACAACATAGGGGGTCTTGCAACATAATCCATTCAGAGACATGACACAACATGTAACTATAATAATCTAATGACAATTTCAACTGGTATCTAAAGAAGAACAAGGATTACCTTGGGCTTCAGATAACAGAAACAACTGGACCTCCTCCATCTTCAAATGCAACATTCTTACTTCCTCCAATTCTTGGGTTGCTTGCATAATGCGTGCCGCTAATTCCGTAATTTCCAGCCTCAAGATAAAGATTACCTCATTCATGGCAGCCACACCATCTCTTTCTGACTCTAGTAGAGCCTCAAGCACTATAATATCTGTGCTCAGACTGCTCTCCAGCGGTGTTGCCTCTGAACTGCTACCATCTGGTAACATGGATGGCGCACTGCTTCCACAAATAGATTCTGGGGTTGTACATTGTGTCCTAGTGTGAACGGCATCCTGAAAGGTTTCCGCTGGACATAAGTAAGAGATAGTTATCGTATGATCCAGGCAGTAAGCTTACATGGTAAACGACGGATGAATTATTGTCGAGCATGGCAAACTATATTTGAATGGTTCGAAGCAGCATCAGCCGAAAAGAAATTAAAATGGTAAGATGAAACTAGGGATGTAAGTGGCAAATAAACGACATCCGCCAGTCCCATCTAGTTAGTTTTTGCTACCTCCCTAGTTCATTTTCCTCAAAAAACAAAAACTCTTCTAAACTACCATAGCACTAGTGGACTTTAATCGGGATTAAACGGGACCCAATTGACATCCCTAGTTGAAAGGGAGTGTACAACCGCTATATTTAAGTTGCCAAGGCATCTAAGCAGTTGAAATAATCTGAGAAAGCACTTAACAGTGTGGCCTCATATAAACTACGAAGACAGTCTTGTGATGAAGTTGAGAGGAAAAGTTAAGGACTCAAATGAAATAGGCATGCATTTCTTTACGATAGTACAGCAGGCACTGCTGACATATTGGCCAACTTAGGTATAGTGTAACAACAAACAAGCATTCGAATCAAGCAATACAGCAAAGCAGACAACTGAACTATTTGTAATTCGGTAGGATTACACGTTGAGTGCACAAGCTAAGAAAGCAGCCCACTCGCATTACATTTCACATGTACTAAAACACATTGGCTTACCATATGTTGATGTGAAGCCTAGCTGATGTTGCAATGTTCTTTGAAAATATCGTCAGCATCCCGGTTGCAAATCTAGTTGTTGTAGTTTATTCTGCACCATCTATTTAGGTAAAATTAATTTTAATCGCATGCACTAGTCCGAATTAATCATCAATGGTTCATCTAAACTAATGAAAGAAGGGTGTGTGCATACACGCCAATATATCTACTTCCCTCTATTTTTATGCTTGTTCGAGGTGCCGGCCCCAAAAGAACAAATATTTTGCTTGATGGGGCTGGCAGCTCCATAATTAATAGAAGCATCAAATTAGTCATGCAACTTGGGAAGATCAAGAACACACAAACAAGTAATGAACAGAGGCTCGGAGTAGTGATGTAATAGCTAGCATCAGAAAATGTAGGGTAAAACAAACAAAAAGCAGCGGAACCACATGCTAGTTTGCTGATGTGTAATTAAGCATAGAGAACATTAACCAGTCTGATGTAACCAACAAGTGGCATCAGAACAAAACTAAAGCATATTAACTATACTAGTATGTATGCACGTGCAATGCACGTCTTAAAAGAATGGAGTGATTTTGGAGTGTGACTCGAAAAAAGTATAATGGAGTGATTTTGATAAATGGAATTCCACCCACAATTGTTTTTAATATTCACACAAAAAACTATACATTCACATCTAAAATACTGGAGGTTCATTAAAAAACTGTATGTTACTCTATTATTTTTCCTTCCCATTCTCCTCCCAAATCTTCTTATCTGGGCTCAAGTCGTCATGTGCTCAAGCAGTAATATAGCCCATGAGGCATCGCATATGGGCGTTTTTTCCTGGAAGGGCCACGTGAATATTCTAGAACATAGCAGAGGCAACAACAGTCTACTGTTCATGGCAAATCCGGCTGATCTTAGCCCTTGGATTTTGGAGACCATCAGTTATGATTGATGCTCTGGATCCATCTCAAAACTGGTACACTATATAGTAGTACAAATATAGATATAGATGTGCACTGGTATGTAATTTAGCACATGTAACATGTGTCACTGCTAGAAGTATGGCCCTACAGGTGCAAGCAGAATAACGCGTCTCATGAAAAACTGAATGATGCCCTGAAGAAATTCAAAGGTGCGGTGCTTATGCTAGGAAAGTGAACGTAGGCGCCAGCCGTTGGATGATAGTACCTGATTCTCGGCAGTGTATGGATATCGTTGTCATACTTGATAGCTAAGGATCGTTGATGGTGCTCGTGTTGCGGTTGAGTTTGGGCCGGCTGTCGCCGTCGCTGAAGCGGCTCCGGTGCTATGGTTGCGGCGCCTGTCGACATACAAGAAAGCTCATCTGTGGTAAGTGAACAGTTGCACGATAAAGAGAAAAACTGAAGGAGTACAAATCGAAATAACCTGATGAGGCTGCAGCGTCGGTAAAGCGGGGCCGGTGGAGTTGAATATGGCGTCCGTGGAGCGGGTCCGGTGCAGTGGACGAAGGCTTCGGCGGGCGCATTGTATAGTGCTTTCGGTGAGGCGGATCTGTTGCCGAGGACGAGGGCTTGTATGAAGGGCCAGCGAAGGGGTGGACGAGGGAGTCAGTGAAGGGCCTATGCTGTGGTGGACGAGGGCACCGGTTAAGCAAATCTGGTGCGGTGGACCATGATGGCGGTCAAGGAGGTTTGGAGCGGTGGACAAGCCAGTCGCTGAAGCGGTTCCGGTGAAGTGGTGAGTTGGCAGTTGGGGGTTCCAAGGTGCGGAAGGTAGATCCGGTGGGGTGTGAGGTCCACCGCTGCAGCGAAGGACTAGATTCAGTGGCTTGCCATGGTTGGGGGGGTCGGGGAGGGGAAGGGGAGGGGCTCTGGGGAAGAATGTTGGGGGCAAAGAGGGGAAAACAATGGAGTTACCAAAGCAGCCCTTTTCCGTTCATGTGGCAGGGGTAAAACAGGAATATCGCATGGCTAAACTTTCGGGCGCATGATATTTCGATGTGAGCGAGAAGTTTGAAAGCTTTTGGCGCCTAAAATTATAAGTATTCTGCTCTCGTACGGCCGACTATGATATCATGGCCGACAATTTGTTTGTTTTGCACGCAAAAAAAGTGCAAGTTTTGAAAATCAATGTCTCCAACTCGAAACTTAGATTGTCCATTCAATTCAAATATGGATCATTGAGCTACTACAAGCAAATACCATCATACAGTCCAATTCAAATGAAATTCCAAATGTGTTTATCCTAAATATGATGACAAAAGCAAAAATGTGTATGTGTATGAATAAAGTGAATGATTATAAAGTTTGAACATGCCTGTATGTGTATATCTCTAGGTTTGATATATGAATTTGAAATCACGAAATTCCGGCTTAAAAAATGTACCTCCATTTAAATGAATTACAAAAGCTAATGATGGAGTCGAATTCCAAAATTCCAATCTTAGGTTTGTAATTCTGGTACATCAAGGTATATCACGCATGTTCAAAAGTATCGTTATCTCATAGTACAAACTATGAAACAAATTGATCAACCATGAGTGCACAATATCTCAATTATGCTAAAGTCCCTCAAATATAGACACCTCACTCTTTATCTGAAGTCACCCCCCCACCACCACACACACACACACACATAGAGAGAGAAGTCATTCTCTTCCCCAGACACCAACACACGAGCACATTAACACCCCTCTCTCTTGTAAAGTCCGGACCCCAACATAGGTCTCTATCACTTTGTCTCCCGGGCATGCACACATCTCTTCCCTCACTCTCTAGGTCTCCCGCTATCTCTCTTAACCAAGCACACACACTATGTAGAGTGTATATTTCCCATACACACAAAACGTTGCCCCCAAACGTCTATCGCCCTAGTTATGTGGTTCTCGCGCACTCACCTCACACACCACCCCCACTGCAAACAAGCACACTTTGTCTCCTTGTGCACCACTCTCCTCTTTCTATCTCTCCCACATGCGGACCCGCCCCAGCTCCTTCCCTGTATACATATATGTCGTGACTCTTTGCATAGCTCCCTAATGTATAATTGTTCTCGATTTCGCACATTGTTCTCTACACCATCTATTCTAGATCTCTCATGAAGTCCCTATCACACACACGATGACTCGCTTCCCCTGCATCTCCGTTCATAGGCCAATTTCGGACAACATCAACATTGTCTCCCTATCTATACGCCATTTATGGACACAAACGACCCCTCTCGCCCCCTCTCTTCCTCTCTCTCTCTCTCTGTCTCTCTGTCTCTCTCTCTCTCTCTCTCTCCCTCTCTCTATCGTCGCTAGCTCTCTCTTTCTCTCGCTCTCACACCCCTCTCCCACACACACACTCGATGTCTCTTCCAAATAGTCTGCTCCCCTGCCCGCACCCGTGCTATCTCGCTACTACACATGTCACACCATTCCCCCTTCCCTTATACTAGGTTTACATCATCAGTGGTCTCTCTACTCCACATACACTCTCTCCCTGTCACACACAAACGCGTGCACAAACACACACAAACACGCACATACACCCATTTATCTGGATCCTCATCTCTCCCCATGTCCGCATGTGTATCTCACACACTCACTCTCTAATTATGTATATGTGTCTCCACGTCACACAACACAAAGCCCCATGTACATGTCTCTCTCTATCCTCCACACACATAGACACAAATAATCTGTTATCATTGCCTCAGTCTCTAACATATCGCACACGCACTCTCTCTCTCTCTCTCTCTCTCTCACAAACACACTCAAGAAGGGTTTCCCTGTGAATAACTTACCGTCTACTCATCAACAGTCGTGGCAGTACGGCAAACACGAGACGTGAAAAAGAATAAATCTACACGTGCTTAGACTACCTAGTAGGACTAGAGCAAGCCAAAAAGCACGCCGCCGTCACCCCCTCCTTGTCGGCGACGGGAAAATCTTTGTTTTACACAGTCGAGAAGTCATTGTGCTAAGGCTCCGCATGCCGAGGCGTTGAATAGAATATAGATGCTAGTTTACGGAAGCAAGTACCGATAACACGTTTGTATCGCCATACTTATATTTCTTCTTTTATATAAAACCGAGTTGGTGATGATGGTACGTGTGCCATCTTGTAATATAGACCGACTGATCTATATCTGATGGATAGAAATTAAACTAAAAGATACCCGCACCCCTCTCCACATTTGCAGACAAGGCCTTCCCTCGTTCATCCTTATCTCCAACAAACCTCATTGTTGAGCAATTAAGAAAGGAAGCCTCTGGAACAAACTGGCCTAGTGGCCGCTGCCGGCGTCGTCAATCCCCATGCCTCCGCTCAGTCCGACCACCAACCACCACCACACCCAACTCCTCTTCACCTTATCTCATATTTCTCGAGATATCATTAGTTTTTACACATGGGATTACTCCCGCAAGGGTCAATCACAACAAGTGTTTTTATAAAAAAATGCATCTTGATGTTCTGTTAATGCACAGATCTTGCTAGTACTCCTACACAAGACTAAGTTGGTGATACTGGTGTGTCTGCCATCCGTCGTTTCTGACCATTAGATCTACATCTAACGATTGTGAGGTAAGTTGTTGCCTTTTCTCACCAACATCCCACCTGTCTACCAATTTGCAGAAAAACCCATAATTAGTATCTTAAAACCAACCACATCCCTCCCTGACCTCACCAAAACAGCCCAAGGAATATATTATAATTGAAACATAATATACATATGTATATCAAAATTAGGGTGTTTTGTACCAAGTTTGTGAATAAGTATTATTCTAATTATGATTCGTTGCAACGGACATGAACATTGCTAGTATTTCCAACCATGTATTTTTTTCTAGTATTCCATAGTTTCGAGTTTTCCATCAAGATATTAGTCACTCATGGTTCATATTTACTTTCAATCATGTACACATATGCACTATGTAACTAGCCTTGCTTATTGGCTTCCAAAGCTTAACTTTCACTCCTACTTACAATATGTAGAGTATTTAACAAAAAACTACCACTTTCAACCAGCCCTAGGAAGAATCTATTGTACAAAAAATAGCAAAAACATACCCAAAATTTCTTAATCCACGCCAAAAACTTCTACTACCTCCGTTTCAGTTTACAAGTCTTGCGCGTATACCTAGGTTGTCAATTTTATCACCCTAATATAAACTATATAGCACAAAAATTATACCTTTTGAAAGTAGAAACTCCATAGTTTATGTTGGTATATTTTTTGTAATATATGACTTGTATTAGGTTGGTCAAATTGACGACCTAGGGGTACGCGCACGTCGTGTAAACTGAGAGAGAGGTAGTACTACCTAGTACTCCTACCGATTAGGTTCGTTTAAAACCATTTATGACTGGGTTGGCCCACACGTCCGTGCTGACGAGGCAGCTTAAACTAACACATTTTGTTTGACCGTTGACACGGGGGACCCACATCTGACCTTCTATCCTATTATTCCCCCTCAAATCATTATTTTTCCTGAACATTACTTCAAACAGTACTGATGCGTGTTCGTCGGTGGCGCCGATGATGAGCGAGTTGGCCGCCGCTTCGCCGGACGGGCCAGATGCCGCGCTGGCCTCCGCACGGGTTGGAAGGCTGGCTCGAGCGTGACTCACGAGAGAGCAAGCCACCGCGCTGGCCTTCGCTCGAGCCAGATGGCTGGCCTGAGCGCGGCACGCGCGAGCAAGCCGCCGGGCTGCTGTGCCAATCTAGCTAGCAAACCTTGCAGACAAGTAGATGGGCGGAGCTATCTTGGCTAGCTAGCGGCCGCGAGCGCCGAACGGAGCTGGCATCCGGGCTGCCGCAACATGGGCTCTGCACCGCCGGCAGTTTTGACCTCGCCTTCTGCCGGCGACGGTAGCTGCGTCCCATGGCCGAGGATGACTAGGTGGACGGGCCGGAGGTAGGAGGTCACTCGAGGATTTTGGTTGGTAAGAGCATGTACAATGGTTGATAAGGTAGTCTTATCTTAAGTCTGCCACGTATGCAAGTGGTAGTAGTTTCTTGGCATTTTAGTGGTTTCTTGCATTATTAGGGGTTTCTTGTAAGGAACAATGTACGTACTACTAGCGACAAAAGGCGATTCTAGGTTGCGTTGTACTCCAACGAGTACTACTAGTGGTCGCGGGAGTGTATACCTCGTTTTGTGGGTTCGATCCCGGCCGAACGCATGGCGGCCTTTTAAAAAAAATAGTACTAGTACTACACTTCGCTGCGAGCCAATATTTTACACAGGTAGTTTGAGTTTTGAAGTCAAACGGACGTGCGGCCCCACAATCTGGGTGCACTGGACAACCTAGCCACGTGAACGGGTTTTCCTTCCCAGCATCCCATGGCTCGCGTGCTCGCCCTAGACGCACCTCGATTGCAGCTTCCTCATCAGCTAGTAGTTGCATATTTAAACTAGCGCCTCCCAATTAAACCCGAGGAGCCGGAAAAGCCTGGCGGGGCATTGGGAACTGTGCAATATGGCTCTGTACTCTATGTAAAGTGCTGTACTACTAGTACTCTATAGCTTGTGCCGTTGCACGCATGGACTTCACTCCATTATCGGCTCTACTATAAAAGAAATTCCTCTTGACGTGTTTTTTTTGAAATGGAGGCAAAAGCTTTGCTTCATCTCATTCATAAAGAAGGAACTACTAACAAAGTTCGACGAGATCCATTACACCTCCACAAATGGAAGCGAAAAGCCTAGTATCGATGTATCAAATAACTCAAATGTTCTGCCCCCGCAGACCGCAGTAACTGTCGCTGATAAACAGGCTGCTAGTGTGTGCGTGAGAGGAGCGGCTGAGTAGGCCAGCTACTCCTACATGAGAGGAGCGACTGAATATAGCACCGAGAGTACCACTAGGCCACTACGCAGGTGTACTTCCCCTGCATTGATAGTACATCGATGGTTCTACAGAACAGTAGTACCCTCCACTTCCAACTGTAGCTCCTTGGCCCTGAGATTCAAGAGTTCAAAACTGGTGCACTATACTAGACTAGAAGTACAGTACATCACACTAATACTCGTAGTTGAGAAAAGTAGAATTGGTACTGCTACAGTACGAGTTAGTACTCCTCCGTCACATAATGTAAGACGTTTTTTGACACTAGTTGGCGTGTACAAAAAATGGCAAAAACATACCCAAAATTTCTTAATCCACGCAAAAAACTACTACCTAGTGCCAAAAATTTCTTACTAGTGCTATTATTTACAGTATAATGCAATCCCATAACGTTCCATAATGCTAGTACTAGTAGTAAATAATAGCCTCGCCCCTTCGCTGAGGAACAATCTACAGTTGGAAGGGACGAGGCCCTGCGGTTACTACGCTCTTATCTCCTCCTCGCCAGTTCCCCTCCCCCGAAGAGAAGGCAGTTCGTCTCTGCTCCCATGGATTTACCAGGCGGTTCTCCTCCTCATCAGGGCTGGGAGACCTTGGACGATGATCCTCTGGGAGAAATCGCACGCCGCTCCGACGTCCTCACCGCCGCAAGACTCGGTGCTTCCTGCACCAACTTTTTCAAGACGCTGCTTAAACAGGTTTGGGAAAAGGCCATGCTTGTTGGTCTTCCATGCGTCCTCGAGGAGAAGGTTCTTCTATGGGACAATCCTTCGAATAGTCCACCGCTCCCTGGCCATGGTTGCACGTTGACTCTGATAGAGTTGCCGACATTGAGAGGTAGTCGGATTTTGTCCGATGAGTAGGTCAGTAATGGAGTTTGATCATGTAGTACTTAGTTATTCCATTTCCATCCCATAATTTCTCCGCTGCCCACCATCTTATATATAGGTCTAGGTCGGTGCCAACAAAGATTGGCTTGCATACCTCCGGCCGGATACCACCATCATTTTGCACAACATCCACAACAGTGCGGCCGTTCCGGTGGACCCCTTCTCCACCATTGGAATCGACCTTCCGGACTGGCTGGGCTTGAATATGTATGATGATGCCTACATGAGATTGAAGAAGATAGCAATTGCGGACCCGCCGACAAAGCGACGCGGCTACGACGATTACTATCTCATCGCGGTGTTTGACATAAGGATTGCCATCAATGCAAGACGCAGTAACGGCAGAGGCTGGCGTATGTTGGCGGCGGCAGATTTGTACCCCTACACGTTCGAAGACGCCGTGCGCCATTTAGGCCGCATCTTCGCGGTGACAAGCCAGGGGACTTGTTTCATCTGGTTGCCATCCTACGGTACGGGAGATTACAAACAGAGTGCACAAACCATCATTCGCATCCCTAACGGTACTCCATTATTTTGCAGGGACCAGTCATCCCCCGATCAAAATAAGATCGCCGATCCTGGATGTGCATTTGCATCCGCGATTCGGTCTAACCTGGAACCTTGTAGCTGACTTTGGCATATTGGGATCAACTATCTTAGCAGTCGTTACCCATGGTACCATTGATGTGCAACATGGTCACACAATCTACCACGATCAGACCGTCACCATCTACCCAGGTATTCCATTTTTAACCCTCTCGCCTTCTCTTTCATTGTTGTACTAGTAGTATACTTAGTACTTCAAGTAGGAGTACTTTTTACCTTGGAGGACGCATATAGCTAGCTGGGCCCTTGAAGACTTGAACCCACTAGCTGCCACCATTTCTGTTTTTCCATGTCTTACTATCTCATCCATGTAGCCAAGAGTGGCTATATATAATAAGCCGGTTATTTTACTTCCTCTATATCGAAGTAGTACTATTTGCTGCACAGTATTACTGACCGCCATATTTGAGCACAACGTTATTATGCATGTACCTTGACTACGTACGTCACCATGTGTCCAGATCTGGGATGCCGCGTGTACCAGATGAACGGCGCCGAGTTCGACCCCCGTGATGCTACGTGGGTGCCGAGGAACACTCTTGGAGAGTACTCGCTTTTCATCAGGGACAACTACCCCATTGTGAAGCGGATGACACCTTCCGTGCACGACACAGAAGGCCTGCCGTTCATGAAGCATGGTTGTGTCTTCATTGCGCACCGCCGGATGAACGACATGCTGGGACACGCTATCCCTGATTTATGCCGCTTCAGCTTGGATGAGTCTCCATCGTGTGGAACCGGACTAGAAAGCTGCGACAATGATTCCCATTGCCCACTGCTATGGATCGTGCCATCCATGAAGAACACCTAGGACTGGAACCTGGAGGAGGACATGCATGTAGCCCATCTATAACGTGTAAGTGGAGTACAGTAATTGTGAACGATAGCGCTGTGAATATATGTAGACTAGTCGTGCACAAATTTATCACATGAATTGGAGATGAACTTGTGTGGCATACTGGCATTTGTCCTTTAGAATCTATTACTAGTAAATGTGTCATGTGTATGTGCAACTTGTGTGGTTGTTGCACGGGCTCCAACACGCTCTTTGAGAAAAAAAAGGTGGCACAACTTTGGATATACGTGACGTGGCGGCATCATACAGTAGCATCGTTCGCTATAGTTGTAGTACACTCCTACTAGGACGACAACTCGTATAAAACCTTGCGCTTGGCTCTTTGCCTCTTCGGGAGGTTCAACAGTTCATACTCGTGTGAACCTTGCACTTGCCTCTTCGCCTCTTCGGAAGGTCCAACAATGATGATGATACTACAGTACAATATGCATCTGGCAATCTGACACCGATTGAACTGCTGCACGTCCATCGCGAGGGCGAGGGCGAGGGAGAGGAAGAGGGAGAGGGCGATATAGTCAAAATCCTCTCCTCGTCCTGCAAACCATCGCGCGCGTAGGCGAGGGAGAGGCGTAGTAAGCAAGCTTCTCCTCGTTCGGCGAGTTGACGGGACACATCAAAGCAGTACTAGTACTAGTAGTAGTCCATACTGCGTCCTTTCCGATTAATATGGCTTAATTTGAAACGAGAAAAATACACTAGCGGTCAACTTATGTAACAATACGCTCTTTACGGTCACAATATGTAGTTTTGCGTCGATTATACGATCACTAGCTCATTGTAGAGCACTGTATTGCACCCTACTGACCGGCCACATAGTCGACGTGGCACTTTGTTGACTGGTTAAATTGTCACCTAGTTTCTGGGTCCCACCTGTCAGTTGGCGGAGCAAAGAAATTAGTTAAACAAAACTTTACGCAGGCGCCACACGAGTCCAACCCTTGCGCCCGAACCGCCCTGGCTGTGTATGTGAGTGCATGCACGTGTCCTCCCTCGGCCTCCCAACAAAGAGTGTACATCGGCTATAAAACAAAGAGTGTAGTAGTACATGATGTACATCTACACTTCCAATGCATTTAGCCTTTAATCTAAATCGATATTGATTGACTAATGCACCAACTTGTGCTGAAGGTATAGGCTACATGTCTATCCTTAATTACAGCATGCAACGGCCTTCATTTAATCTTCTTATCTCAATGGTCGCATGCACACATAAGTCTGCTACTTTTGGGCGTTAATTATACCCTGGTCTGCTACTTTTGGACGTAGGGAGTAGGTTGAGCACTTGAGCGTGAGTGTGTGTGTTGCGTCGTGTGCTGTGTGCTGCATGGGTGCGTGAGTGTTGCGTGCGTCCATGTGGAGTACATGTGAGTGTTGCATGTTGCATGCATGCATGCATGCATGGGGCTTACTCCCTCCCATTGACATGTTCATATTTCAAACTTCCTCTGTTCCCTCCATATGGTGATACTCCCTCTGTTCCCAAATACTCCAATACGGAGTAAAAGCCTCCCTCTGTTCCCAAATACGGAGTATTTGTCTTTCTACAGATTTCAACAAGTGACTAGGTACGGAGCAAAATGAGTGAAGTGAGCGTACAGGCATAGGGATACTGTAGAAAGGTAATCCTCGCGATCCATCATTCCCCATCTCGGTCAGAGAGAACTATTCAACTAGTCTTCGTAGTGAAGTGACAATACACGCTGCAGCAGATGGGACACGTAATTAATAAGCTGAACCAGCATGTTGGTGTTACTAAATCAGCCTTACCCAGTACTGCCATCATGTTTGCCAGTAGAGCATGCTTCCGCCAATACACCTACGCACATGTGTCCTCCATTAACTGATATATGGGCCCTCTTGTGGTAGACCCACATGTCATCGGTGTAACTATTTACACTCCGGAGGACGGTGCCTATATCCTGGTAGTAGTACTAGTAGAATTGAGATTTAATGCACTTTCTTCCCAGTCTTCCACTCTTCTTCCTCCTCTCTTCTTCTTCCTCCTCTCTTCCCCATCGTCGGCCGCACACCATTTACCCCCGCTCACTGCTCGCCCGCCCGCGCCATCTTCCTTGGTAGCTCGCGTGTACCATACCCCGCCGCTCACTGCTTGGCCACACGAGGAGAAGCTTCTTCGCTCGCCCACCCGAATCCACTCCCCCGCTGGCTCGCAGGCACCGAAAACCCCAATGGCAGAACCAACTGACACGCAGAGCTGCGATTGGAATTCCCTCCCCGATGTTCTCTTGGAGCAGATCTGTAGTCGTATGGACCTACTCAACACCGTCCGTCTGGCCGCATGCTCGGTGCCTTTGTACCGTCTACTCGTCTGCAACCGGCCGGCTCTTTTCAAGACACCCTGCTTGTTGATGCCCGATCCTCGCAGGTGGCCCAGACACCTACTTGACGATCCTACGGAGGTTGCCGTGGTGGCCCTCGACATGCTACCACTACCCGTCCACCTATCCTTCATGTGCGGCCACTACCGGGCAGGCATGAAGGCCAACTGGATCGTCCTCATCCACCACACCAGTAGTCCGTGGTGTCTCATGGATATCTACACCCAGCAAGAGATCACCCTTCCATCGTTGGATACCGCCAACATCGAGCCTCGCGGCTCGCCGGACACTCCTGCCTACTACGCACGAGACGCGTCAAGCTTTTGGCTCGACCTCTGTTTGCAGAAAGTTGTAATTTGCGAAGTGCCCACACCATCAGAAGACTACATGGATTACAAGCTCATTGCCTTGTTCAACATGGGATTAGTCTATCTGGAATCCGGTCGCCATACATGGTTATGGCTCATCATCAATCCTGTTGAGGCAACATTTCTGTCTGATGCTATAGTGCATGATGGCATCGTTTACGCGGTCGATGCACAGATTGGCTGCCTATACTGGTGGAATCTATTGTCGTGTAATTGTTCTATCTCATCTCATCTTTACCTTATGAATACGACTGCCTGTTCATTTGTTAAAAATTTAGAATGCATAGCATGTCTATAACCACATCATTGCTATATGTTCCTCTCATTTCCTAGATTTTTATGACCACACATGTTATTGTTAGAGTTGATATGTGAACAATTGGCATCTAATGATTGTTAGAATACATATTATGAGCATAACATCATGATTGCTATATGTTACTCTTGTTTACTAGATTTTTATAACAACGCATGTTATTGCTTAGAGTTGATATGAGAATAGTAGTAGTAAGTGCTATGGTAGAATATGAGTAGGCGCTGTCATAGTTGTTTTCCTCTCATTGTTACATGATGTTTGAACCATGCCATGTTGCTAGAATATGAAAGCCATTGGCTTATTTTTTAACTTGGGGTATGATTATGACCACGGCATTGCAATTCTCTGTCTATAATATGTGTAGCTGTTATAATAGTCTTAATTCCACACATACTCTGAACATGATTGTTTATTTTTTTCCTTTTGGTCTCCAATTTGAATTGTTGCAGCAGACGCAAATGCGCTGGCCTTCATGATTCCAGGACCTGGAACCATACCAGCCGATGGGTGCTGGTTTATCGCTCGTTTAGCTGACGGCGGTCATTTGATGCTCATTCGCACATACCAAATTGACCAAACCATTACATCAAACCACATGCAGTACAATGCATGGGGCATTCATGACATTGATGGCTATGGCTGCTTCGTGTTCAAGAAAGATCCCAGCTCCGTTGGGCCAGGCGTATTCAACTGGAGGCGGGTTTACAACCTCGGCAACCACTCCTTGTTCCTCGGGCTCAATTATCCGACCATCCAACCAATGATCGATCATATCACCGGCGATGATTACTGTGCTATGCAACTTCCATTCGCGAGGGGGGGGGGGGTTGTGTTTACACATCATACCATGGGTTTCATGAATCACCATATCCAGAGATTCGTCGACATAGCTTGTTGCCAGGTAATCTTCAGTGTGTGAAAGGCATCAAGCTTCCATGCGATGGATGGCTTTTGCAAACCCGACATGCGGCGATGTGGTTCATGCCAATAGCAAATATGCACAACTTGATTCGTGCTGATATCTAAACTGAGCCATGTATTCTGCTGCTGTAGCACGACCCTCTTTTGTTGGATATTATGTACTGTTGTTAGTTTGAAGCACTCCTCTGGTTTGTAGGATAGATACCTTCCTGGGATCAAGTGCATCCTAACTTACCTGCATAGGATGTACTGATAATGATGATGGAGATGCTATGCAAAAGCCATATATATACATATATATATCAGTTACGCTTCAAGTGCATACTTGTTAGTTAAACCTATCTATAAATTGTGACACTAAATACGACTAGTAAGTAGTAAAGTAGCAGTACTAGTATACGTTGGTCAAATTATTCATCATGTGCACACATTGAATTGATGTGATAACATGCTGCGCGTGAGGTGACACAAGAATCCCGGTGGCGTGTTCGGGTATTCTTGACTTCAGATTTGGAGTACCACTTATCTGTCGAAATCTTTTTTTTCGAAACGGAGGCAAAAGATTTGCCTCACCCATTAAATAAGAGGAGAATAGAGTTTAGAGTTTTTACAAGCGCCCTTGCGAAACGGCATGGCAATTACTCTCGTACAACCGTCGAAGAAGCGCGAGTTTTTACTCTGTCGAAATCTTTCATCATTCACTTAAAATAGTCGATTGGTCATACATTGAGTATCATATAACTGGAATTACTAATGCAAGTCGAAGAAGGATTGGCCGGTGCTGCCGGCTGGCGTCAAGTTTGATCCCACGGATCAGGAGCTGGTCGAGCACCTTGAGGCCAAAGTGAGTGTTGAAAGCGCGAGATTTCAGTGTCTCATCGATTTGTTCATACCAACCATCGACAGCGAGCACGACATATGCTACACCCAACCTGAGAAACTTCCAGGTAAGACACCGATCGACCGTCTACTTGCACAAACATATTCCTTTGTTTATAGCTCTATTTTTCTTTTTAGATGCAGACCTGGTGAAACAATTACAATTTGACAGTTAATAAAAAGTGAAACAAGTGACTGCAACATGCCAAAGATGTTATGAAAATGCCAACTAGGTACACTAAAACCTGTATTCCAGAATACTGCAGGTATCACACTGAGTGGCCTAAGGAAGCATTTCTTCCAGCGCAATTCCAGGGCATTCAAAAGGGGCACGTGGAAGCGTCGCAAGATACAATCGGAGTGCGGCACGCACGCGATGTGGCACAAGACCGGCAATACCTTGCCTGTGATGGTCAACGGCCGGCAGACGGGCAGCAAAAAAGGTTCTGGTGCTGCACACCAACAAGAACTTCGACCAGCAGAGGACCAACTGGGTGATGCACCAGTACCACATTGGGGACCTGGAGCAAGAGAAAGAGCTGGAGCTGGTCCTCTGCAAGATTTTCTACCAGACGAACACTAGGGCCAGGAGTAGTTTGGTATTGGTAGTTGTACTACCTTGTCGTCCGCAAGTTGGTATTTTTGTTAACGATCTTTTGGTATGAACTTGCATTTGCTTCCAACCATCATGCCGAGGGTAGACGTGGATATAAAGCTAAATCATTTTTTTCGAAATGAATTCTCAGGCACCTGATTTTTATTTGATGGGCAGCATAAGCACTCGTCGTTCGAATTCCCAGTTCTGCAGTTTTTTCGAAACAAGTGCATGCACTTATTATCACGATAAAAAAACAATATCCATGCTGCATCCCAGTTATCAGTCTGTGCTTGCAGAATTCTCTCATTTATTGAGCACGTATATTGTTTTTTCAGGTCGAGCAAGTTTCAACTGGGCTGTAGGCTGACCAGGGTTGGTTTTGTTTTTAACAGGCCTAGCCCATGACGACAACGGGGCACAAAGATCCAACAGGTATCTACTGGCCTCTGGCCCGCCAGCGTTAGTTATATTTTGTCTTACAACATCCGCAGGCAGTTTTGTTACTGAATCAAACACACAGCCCAGTTCTATTTTCCTCTTGAAACGCATGTCCTACATCCGTTTTCTAATCTCTACCTATAGTTTTACTAGTTCATATACACGTATCATTATATTGAAAACACATAAAATTCCCTTTTCATATTTACATCCTTATTTTTGTTGTTTTTCCCACCCAACGCTGATTTTTTTACCACTGGTTTTCCCTTAAACCAACTCAATTGTCCCACATCTTATTTGCTTACAAAAACAAAACAATTTTTTTTGGCAAATCGATAAGTTCTTAAAAAAATGTTTATCATTTCGGGATTACAACAGTTTGGACTCCACCGAAATATGCAAAATAAGGTTGAACTTTTTGACCATGGTCCTGGGCAGAAAATGGTCTGTAATAAATTACTTAAGAATTAGCAAATGGCTGCAAATTATAAAAAATAGCAAATGGGCTGCAAATTGTAAAAAATAGCAAATGGGCTTTATGCTGTCCGCCACAGATTTGGAGGCTGACTTGTGGGCCTACTAAGTTCATGCGTACACAAGGTTTCTTAAAAAACAAACTTAGTCAACAATCCACTCTACCAGCGTCAGACCGTTAGATGTCAATCTAACGGCAATCGTGCTTCTTCAGTCTCTGATCTTCCTGCCCCACCCGCCCAAACCAGCGCCGTCGGAGCCGCCTGCTCCCGCCTCCCGTGGCCGGCAGTGCTGCCGAGCAGGCCTCACGGCCCCATCATACTCGCATTTCTGGCCTGTCTATCCCTCTACTCACCCACACCTCATGTTATTTTCCGGCGACGGCAGCCGAACCAGTCAACCCTCGTACTCTCCACCGCGTGGGCAGCCACTGCCGTGTCTTCGCCGGCTCCCTGTCGTTCCCTTCGTAGGCCTCACCGTCGTCCACCGCCCTGGTGCACTCAGCGCGGCGTGGTCAACGATGTCCATCCAATAGCCGTAGTGCTTCTTCAACCTCTGGTCTTCTTGCCCCAGCCGCCCAAAGCAGCGCTGGTCGTGCCACATGCTCCTACCTCCCGTGGACGGCTGTGCTGCCGCGGAGGCCTCACCGTCCCCATACTACTCCCACCGCTGGCCAGGCCATCCCTCCACTCACCCACTCCCCCTGTTATTCTGCGGCGACGGCAGCCTCACACCGCAGCCGAACCAGTGAACCCTCGTACTCCTCTCCGCGGGGGCATCCACTGCCGCGTCTTCCCCGGCTCCGCGTCGTCCCCTTCCTAGGCCTCGCCGTCGGCCACCGCCCTGGTGCTCTCGGCGCGGCGTGGTCAATGTGGTCAACGACCGACTTCCATCGGAAGAGTACTGTACATGGAGAGGCTAATAGCTGGGTCCATGGCAGCCGCAAGGAAGTGCCTCCTTATTACGCGCAAAATAATTATTCCTCCACCTGACAGCAGGGACCCACCAGACGAGCCACCAGTATTTCGCGAAAAAAACATTTCCCCCTGACTGCTATGACCCACCGGACGGGCCACCGTATTTCGCAAAAAAACGTTTGCCCCTGACCGCTGGGACCCACCGGACGGACCATCGTATTTCGCGAAAAAAAACGTTCCCCCCGCCGTCAGCTCGGACCCACCGGAAGTGCCTCCTTATTACGCACAGAAAAATGAATACTCCCCCTGCTAGCTGGGACCCACCATGGTGGGAGGCTGACTTGTGGGCCTACTAAGTTGACGGGGATAGAGGGCTTTGTCAACTTAGTCAATATGAACGCTTCTAGCTCCATTGACCGTACGATGTCCATCCAACGGCCGTCGTGCTTCTTCAATCTCTGCTCTTCCTGCTCCAGCCGCTCAAACAAGCTCCGGCGGGACTGCCTGCTCCCTCCTCCCCGCGGCCGGCTGTGCTACCGCGCAAGCCTCACCGCCCCACCGTACTCCCATCGCTGGCCTAGCCATCCCTCTACTCACCCACACGGCCACACCTGCTGTTATTCTCCGGCGAGGGCAGACGAACCAGTAAACCCTCGTACAGTCGTACTCCCCTCCGTGTGGGAAACAACTACCGAGTCTTCCCCGCCTCCGTGTCGTTCCCTTCCTAGGCCTCGCCGTCGTCCACTGACCTAGTGCTCTTGGCGCGGCGTGGTCAACGTGGTCAAGGAACGGCTTCCATCGGACGTGGACTGTACGTGGAGAGGCTGACAGCTGGGTCCACGGCCGCAGCAAGGAAGTGCCTCGTTATTACGTGCAAAATAATTATTCCTTCACCTGACATCTGGGACCCACCGGAAGGGCCTCTGTATTTCGCGAAAAAACATGCCCCCAGCTGACATGTCGGACCCACCAGCTATCTTCGCACGCAAGGAAGTGCCTCCTTATTACGCACAAAAAAATGAATACTCCCCCTGCCAGCTGGGACCCAGCATAATGGGAGGCTGACTTGTTGGCCTACGAAGTTGACGGGGACGGAGGGCTTTGTCAACTTAGTCAATATGAACGATTCTAGCTCCTGTTACCGTACGATGTTCATCCAACGGCCGTAGTGCTTCTTCAACCTCTGGTCTTCTTGCTCCAGCCGCCCAAACCAACACCGGTTGTGCCGCGTGCTCCTGCCTCCCGTGGCCGGCTGTGATGCCGCGGAGGCCTCACCGCCCCCTACTACTCCCACCGCTGTCCAGGCCATCCCTCTACTCACCCACACCCCCTGTTATTCTGCGGTGACAGCAGCCTCACACCGCAGCCGAACCAGTGAATCCTCGTACTCCTCTTCGCGTGGGCATCCACTACTTTGTCTTCCCCGGCTCCGAGTCGTCCCCTTCCTAGGCCTCGCCATCGTCCACCGCCGTGGTGCTCTCGGCGCGGCGTGGTCAATGTGGTCAAGGAACGACTTCCATCGGACGTGGACTGTATGTGGAGAGGCTGACAACTGGGTCCACAGCCGCCGCAAGGAAGTGCCTCCTTATTACGCGCAAAATAATGATTCCTCCACCTGACAGCGGGGACCCACCGGACGGGCCACCATATTTCGTGAAAAAAAAAACGATTCGCCCCCCTGACTGCTGGGACCCACCAGCTACATCTTCGCACGCAAGGAAGTGCGTCCGGGCAAAAAAAAAACGATTCGCCCCCCTGACTGCTGGGACCCACCAGCTACATCTTCGCACGCAAGGAAGTGCCTGACAGTCGGGACCCACCTGGTCGAAGCATACGTAGCGTTGCCATTCTGGTCACGAACGTGTACGTACATACTGGTCGATGTAGAGGCGTGCACGTGTCGTAGATGTAGAGGCGCGCACGTGTCGTAGTAGAGGCGTGCACGTAGCATGTACACGTACGTATAGCGGCGAGGGTGCAAGAAAGAAAATACGGCCACATACGTACATACGAGCAGGGTCTCTAACACCTATCGTGCATACGTACATGGCTGGGTCGGAACGGAGAAACAACGTCGTCGTCGTGTTCATGGGGAGCCAACCGGCTGGGTCGGAACGAAATGTGTGGTCGTGTTCAGCGGGAGGGCTTGGACGGAACAGACGATGGAAACAAGGCCTGGCGTATCGCACAATGGAGGAAACAGCCTTGTGTTCGACCGGCCATGTTCGAAACGGGGTCCTATTGATCGGGAGGGGCCTGGCGTATCACAAAACGGAGGAAACGAACCTCCTATAGTCGAAACGGGGGTCCTGTTGATCGGGAGGGGTGTGGCGTACCGCAAAACGGACTAAACTGACTTGTGTTGGAGCGCTACGGTCGAAACGGGGGGGGGGGGTGCCGTACTGCAAAACAGGACTCCACGGGATACTGTTCATCTCCACTGTCGACCTCCTCCAGCCTCCACGGGCTACCGTCGACCTCCTCCAGCCTCCACGGGCTCCTGTTCATCCAGGCTCCACCGCGCGCTACTCCACCGGCTACTGTTCAACCACCCCTCCACGGGCACCCCTCCACCATCTACTGTTCATCCAGCCCTCCACACCACGGGGTCCTGTTCAACCACCCCTCCACGGCCACCCCTCCACCGTCTACTATTCATCTAGCCCTCCACACCACGGGTTCCTGTTCATCCAGAGGCAACGCCACCGCTCACTGTTCATCTCCCCCCCGCAACGCTCACTGTTCATCCCAGAGGCAGCATCGATCGGTTTTAGTTAGCAGCAGTAGCGAAGGAATCGCTCTCTCGGGTCCAGTTAACAGCCATCGATCGATCGCTCGGGTTCAGTAACGGGTAGCTTGCAGTGCAATCTCTCGGGTTCAGTTAGAGCCCAACGCCTCGCTCGGGTTCAGTTAGAGCCAACGCCTCGCACACACGCGCGTACGTACGAGAGAAACGCGCATCGCTCCGTCCCCGACCTCCCACCGTAACCGGCAACTCCCCAAAATTTTCCTCCCCCTCACTTCTACCACAGTTTTTTCCGTCATGGACGGCCCAAAGAATGTCATGCAACTGCGTCTCCGGCCCGCCCAGGACGAAAAGCCCATTTTCTGTCATGATTTTTTGTCATAGAAGTAGGAGCCCACCACATCTATGATGATACCTGGTTTTGTCACAATTATCGTCATAGAAGTGTCATATGTATGACAGAAAAAAATTTCGTTCGGCCCAAAATGCCATGGATGTGTCTTTTTTTGTAGTGTTGGCTCCCCATGAACACGACGACGACGCAGTCTCTCCGTTCCGACCCAGCCATGTACACGAGCCCTGGCTGTACGTATGCGCGAGTAGGCGTTCGAGACCCCGCCCGTATGTACGTACATGGCCGTATTTACTTTGTTGCACCTTGGCCGATGTACGTACGTGTACATGCTACGTGCGCGCCTCTACTACGACACGTGCGTGTCTACATTAACCAATATGTACGTACACGTTTGCGACCAAAATGACAACGCTACATATGCTTCGACCACGTGGGTCCCGACTGTCAGGCACTTCCTTGCGTGTGAAGATGTAGCTGGTGGGTCCTAGCAGTCAGGGGGGCGAATAATTTTTTTTGCCCGAACGCACTTCCTTCCGTGCGAAGATGTAGCTGGTGGGTCCCAGCAGTGAGGGGGAAACGTTTTTTCATGAAATAAGGTGGCCCATCTCGTGGTTCCCTGTTGTCAGGTGCAGGAATAATTTTTTTTCGCGTAATAAGGAGGCACTTCCTTGCGCCGCCGTGGACCCAGCTGTCAGCCTCTCCACGTACAGTACTCTTCCGATGGAAGTCGTTCCTTGACAATGTTGACCATGCCGTGCCGAGAGCACTAGGGCGGTGGACGACGGCGAGGCCTAGGAAGGGAACGACGTGGAGCCGGGGAAGACGTGGCAGTGGAAGCCCGCGCGGAGAGGAGTACGAGGGTTCACTGGTTCGGCTGCGGTGTGAGGCTGCCGTTGCCGCAGGGCCTGGTCAGTGATGGGAATAGTAGGGGCGGTGAGGCCTCCGCGGCAGCACAGCCAGCCACGGGAGGCAGGAGCATGCGGCACGACCGGCGCTGCTTTGGGCGGCTGGAGCAAGAAGACCAGAGGTTGAAGAAGCACTACCGTCGTTAGATGGACATCATACGGTCATTGGAGCTAGAATCGTTCATATTGACTAAGTTGACAAAGCCCTCCATCCTCGTCAACTTAGTAGGCCCACAAGTCAGCCTCCCACCAAGGAGGGTGCCAGCTAGCATGGGGAGTATTCATCTTTTTGTGCGTAATAAGGAGGCACTTCCGGTGGGTCTGAGCTGACAGCAGGGGGATGTTTTTTCACAAAATATGGTGGCCCATCGAGTGGGTCCCAACAGTCAGGGGGGAAACGTTTTTTCGCGAAATACGGTGGCCCGTCCGATGGGTCCCTGTTGTCAGGTGGAGGAATAATTATTTTGTGTGTAATAAGGAGGCACTACCTTGCAGCTGCCGTGGACCCAGCTGTCAGCCTCTCCACATACAGTACTCTTCCGATGGAAGTCGGTTGTTCACCACATTGACCACGCCGCGCCGAGAGCACCACGGCGGTGGATGACGGCGAGGCCTAGGAAGGGGATGACGCGGAGCCAGGGAAGACGCGGTAGTGGATGCCCACGCGGAGAGGAGTACGAGGGTTCACTAGTTCGGCTATGGTGTGAGGCTGCCGTTGCTGCAGAATAACAGTGGGTGTGGGTGAGTGGAGGGATGGCCTGGAGTAGTAGGGGGCCGTGAGGCCTCAGCAGCATCACAACCGGCCACGGGAGGAAGGAGCAGGCGGCACGACAGGTGCTGCTTTGGGCGGCTGGAGCAAGAAGACCAGAGGTTGAAGAAGCACTACGGCCGTTGGATGGACATTGTATGGTCACTGCAGCTAGAATCGTTTATATTGACTAAGTTGCCAAAGCCCTTGGTACACATCAACTTAGTAGGCCCATAGGCCAGCCTCCGAAACGGTCCACCCTAGATGTCAGGGGGAGGAATCATTTTTTCGGTGGCCAAAGCTAGAATATCCGAGATTGAAGAAGAAGCACGACATCGGTTGGATAGACATCCAACGGCCACTACTGCTAGAACCGTGTGTTGACTATAATAAGTTGACAAAGCCTTGCATACGCGTCAACTTCTTTTTTTAGGGCACGCGTCAACTTATTAGGCCCACAAGTGCGTGGCAGAGAACTTATAGCCCATTTGCGGTTTGTAAGAATGTACATCCCATTTTTGAATTCTAATGGAATTTACTACAGTCCCTTTACAGTTTGTTAAAAGTACAACCCATTTTCTAGCTAGGACAACGATTAATAATTTCAACCAACCGTTCAAGACAGAATTCAATAAAATTTCCCACATTTTGTTGGTATCCGAAATATTTTTATTCCGAAATTTCTTGTCAGATTAAATATAAATTTTTATTACGTAAAAATCCAACGAAACATTGCGCACGCAACAATTAAAAATTAAGATTTTCAAAATCCATAAATAATATTTTATAAACTAATTTTGTGTTTGGTGTATTTTTTTATAGTTACTGTCCAGTTTTTATAATTACATCCCATTTATTATTTTTTAAAGCCCATTTTCCTGTTAAGCCTAATGCATCCCTCCTAGGAACGGTTTGCAGCCCAGCGGGGCAGAGAATAACAAGTTGACCTTGCCTGGGTATTCCTCAAAAAAATGTATAGCTGGGCTAGCCATTTTCATCTTAAAAAAATTAATATCTAGGCTGGATATCTGGCCTGGGCTAGACGGGCCACAACCCGCCCAGTTAATACCCTACTCTCCTCTGAACACCAACGAAAACATCGCCAAGAAAAACTTGTTAGTGCTCACGCCTCAAAAACACAAATACTGCTCGAGCTGCTTGGTCCCAACTGTCGGCCGCACCTTGTGCAATTCTCTCGTTTATATTGACTACATAGGTTGACAATGGTGTGGGACCATGATGTTAGAAAACCAGGAGGAAGCAAAAAAAATATAGTTGTACATACTAAGGAGGCACTTGCGTACGTACGACTATGGCCTTAGTGGGTCCCTACTGTCATCCAGTCAAAATAAAGTCATCTCCTGAATCCTCTTGTTCGTGGACCATGTTAACAATGCTCGGTGCCACGGCGAGCGCAACAACTCGAAGGACGACGGAGAGGGCCTCGCGGGCCCTATGGATGGTCTGATACAGCGCCCGCTGCTCATTCAGGAAGACAGGATCATCGGACACCTATGAGCACCTTCAAGAGACTGAGACGACATGAAACGGTAAGGCCGCGCTTGGGAGCTCTGGTTTATTTCACACCTGTATTAAGATACAAGTGTAATTTACTCGTCATCGGAAACAACGCGTAAAATACAAGCATAATGAAACCGAGGGCCCGAGATCTGTAAGTAAAACCGACGGGTTACGCTTGTAATTTGAGAGACCAGTGTATATTTTACTAGTCAAAATCGACAACCAAGCGCTTCGCCTGAGACCATCTGCTTTTATTTACAAGCGTCAGTTTTACAAGCGATTTTGGTTGGAAAACGATGATCCAATCACGGCCTAAGATGATGAGTTGGTCGGAAGATCATATGATTTCACGTCTAACCTACCCGACTTGTCGTATAGGCTATGAATGAAACATAAGACGATGAACTTCTTAAGCACGGAAACAACTGAAGAGGATGATCTTCTTAACAAGCAAATCACTGGCATTAGATCGACATGCAAAACAATATGAAGCATTATTCTCAAGAGGCACGGTCAACAGCTCGTGATGCCGCATGCCACAACATTCCAAGCTCAACTATGCAATCAAACACAAGGCCTGGCATTACATAGACAATATTCAGAACAAACACTTAACACAGGAATATCTCAGCAGAGTAACTATTTACTTCTAAACTGAACACAGGAATAGGAAAAAATGATCGACACTGCTCACAGCAAAGGGTGTCCCACTCAAAAATATCAAATGCATGTCTTCTGGCTAACATCAATGAGCAAATTTTGACAAGGTTTTCCAATTCCAATATATATTGCACAAGGTCTGGCATTACATAGACAATATTTAGAACAAACTCTTAACACAGGAATATCTTAGACAAGTAACTATTTAGTTCTAAACTGAACACAGAAATAGGAAAAAACGATCGACGCTGCTCACAGCAAAGGGCGTCCCACTCAAAAATATCAAATGCATGTCTTCTGGCTAACATCAATGAGCAAATTTTGACAAGGTTTTCCAATTCCAATATATTAAACTAATGTATTCTTGCTAACATCAATGATTAAACTTTGACAAGCTTTTCCCATTCAAAATATGTAATGCCTATGATCATGGAGTCCTGTCATGGCTTCTTGTACTTGTTTGGGCACTTTTTGCCCAGTGCACTCCACGTGTTGTAGAGTTTCCTATGCTCTCTATAGACTAGTCATGTCACCAGCGTCTACTAATACTCTGTAAAGCTTCTCAGTCATTCCTTCTGTAATGTAGCGCAAACAGTGACTGCTTCTTTCTGCAAAGTGGAACGACCAACTGGACCCAGTAATGCAGCAGTTTGCCTTGGACACATTGGCTCCTTTTGTGCAGTTCAACTAAAATCAAAGTCGGAATAAAACCGAGCTTTAATTTTGATATCACTATAAGCAACAATAGGTATAAGGGAAACAATTACTGAGAAATAACGGTTGATGACTTGTACTCCCAGAAGAAAAGCATCTACTGATCTACCTTATCTTAATGGGAAACAAAGCAGGAGAGTAGCAATTCTCCATCAGTGTGATTCATTCATATTGACTGAGACATTATCTTACCAATGCCTTGTTTCAACATGTATAAATAACGACAAAGCAGAAAAGTACCATTCCTAAAACAATGCGACTGATTCATTTTAACAGAGACATTATCTTAACAATACCTTGGTTAAACATGTAGAAAGAACTACAAAGCAGGATAGTACCATTCGTAAAACAATGCGACTGATTCGTTTTAACGGAGGCAAAAAAGGAATCAATTAGTGGCCAATAAAGGAGGATGAAACATGCGGCCACAAAAATGGTAATCCCACCAATCCCTAACAAGTGTTGCAATTTTGAACTAAGATTCAGTAATTAATTAATTCTGAGAGTGGCATTGCTTAATTTTACCAGCGGCATTAGATTAACAAAAAGCATAAACAGTTCCAGGGGAGAGTGGGCGCAACAACAACATGTGCTTCCATCTACTTATAAAGGGGGTGATGCAGAGTTTTGTTGTAACAAAGAAACAAGCATCATGTCTGGGTTGGAACAATTTTCGCTCACTTAATGGTAAAAGACAACAGTTCAATATCTTCAATTCAACATTTATCCAAAACAGTACCAATACAAGTAGCACAACATCTCAAAGCACACTGCGGCATTATGTGGATGAAAGTCGGTACTGACCTTTCTTGACCAAGATTTGAAACAGCTCGCGAGGAAGACTGGAAACATATCCCAACACATATATGAAATCTCGATCTCCTTTTGTGCAATTCCACCAAAATTAAGCAAAGTCGCCGGTGTGACATTCAAGTTGAACTGTACAAAACACTCTTAAAAGAAAAGTGTTTCACGTAGCGAAGCAAAATGTCGCAATAGCAACAAGTTGAATAGATATCCCTGTTTAAACAGAGGCAAAAAGGCAATCAATTACTGGCTAATAAAGGAGGATGAAACATGCGGCCACAGAAATGGTAATCCCGCCAATCCCTAACAAGTGTTGCAGTTTTGAAATAAGATTCAGTAGTTAATTCTGAGAGTGGCATTGCTTAATTTTACCAGCGGCATTAGATTAACGAAAAGTATAAACAACTCCAGGGGAGAGTGGGCGCAACAACAATATGTGCTTCCATCTACTTATAAAGGGGGTGATGCAGAGTTTGTTGTAACAAAGCTACAAGCATCATGTCTGGGTTGGTCCCATTTTTGTTCACTACTTAATGGGAAAAGACATCAATACAATAGATTCAATTCAACATTTATTTAAAACAGTACCAATACAAGTAGCACAACATCTCAAAGCACACTGCACAATCATGTGGATGAAGGCCTGTACTGACCTTTCATGAAACGACCAAGATAAAATACGAATCTACCAACACGAATAGGAAATCCAATCTCGTTTTGTGCAGTCGCACTAAAATCAAGCAAAGTGTTACGCGTAGCGAAGCAAAATGTCGCAATAGAAAAAAGTTGAATAGGTACCCTTGTTTTAACAGAGGCAAAAAAGGAAACAATTACTTGATGATAAAGGAGGATGAAACAAACAGTGATAGAAAGAAGCATCTAACTTATCTTGATGGAAAACAAAATAGGATAGTAGCATTTCTAAAATGGTTACATTGATTCATATTAACAGAGACATTCTCTTAAAACAACATTTGTTAAAAAATGTAATTTACTTTTAACAGTGGCATTGCTTCAATTTTCCGGCGGCATTCTTAGATTAACAACAGCATAATAGTTGTATGGGACATGTGACATGGGACATGCCAGCACCATGTGCGTCCACACGTATAAATGGGTGATGCAGAGTATGTAGCCAAGCAGCATATCTGCGTTGGTCCCATATTTGTTCTCTTTGAACCTTTTTCCTATGTGAGGACAACAAATCTAGTCCTGCACAAACTACCCGACCCCCCCCCTAGTTTCTTTCCCTTTTCAACAAAGAGATCGGTTCCTTACAGATGTGTGTACTGGGTTACCCCCTTTTTCCCTTTTCGACCAACAAAGCGGTTGGATAGCCAGTCTATACTACTTTTCGTCCCTCCTTTCCTCATTGAACCACGTCCTAGATTCATGCTCCACCCCACCGCACCCTTCTTTCCTCTTTGAACCAAGACCTAGTGTTACGGGGCTAACCCGGTGTAGGCCGATCTTTCACGATTGGAGTGGGATCCCTCGAAGAACACGATGAACACGGGGAAGAACGAGGATAAATCACAAGGGGAAACACTCAAGAACAAGTCCAATCACACATCCACTAGACAATCAAACACACAAGATCCACGAGGTACATGAACAACAAAGAGAAAGATACAAGGTAGAGTTCATCCCAAATCCTATGAAGGAGATGAGGGCTTGAATCCTAGAAGGATCTTCCCACGAAGGGGGGCTTGAATCCCGCGAGATCTTCTCACATGGAGGTCTTGAACTCCATGGGAGTGGTAGTCTCTCTCTCTCTCAAGAGTAGAGGTAGGAGCAAAGCTCACCTAAGAATGAGCTATCATATTTGCTTACCCTAGAAAGGAGGTGGAGGTGGTCTATTTATAGTCTAAGTCACGAAGGGGTAAGTGGGATAGGGATACAAGGCCAAAGGCCCACGGCTGTGCACAGGCAGGGCGGTAGTACCGGACACATGAGCGGTAGTACCGCTTGGAGGGTCTGAGCGGTAGTACCGCTTGCTTTGGGCGGTAGTACCGCCCTTTCTGGACTGGGCAGGTCCTTCTTCTTCTGTCTTCGCTTCCAGGCTTCCCTCGTGGATGGTGTAGTGGTTCCTTGGCGCTTGCACTCCTCCTCGACATCCGTGAAGCTCCAACAATACCTATGCATGCACACGGGAGAAGTGTCAAGTAGTATACCATCCTCGAAGGGGTCAAGTGAAAACGTGTAAAGGAGAAGATTCACCTTTATGTATGAGAAGTAGAGGTCGCACGTGTCACTTGCCAAATGGACTCTTGACATGGTGATGACCGTAGGATGCTCTGCATCATCCCCTCTCCCTTGGAAAAGATCTGACCTCGGATCAAAAACCAAATCACCATGGGAAAGAGATGGCGTCACCGTGTAGGAGTGGTCAATCACCAAGTTCTCGTCATCTTGAAGCTCGAAATGGGCACTCTCCAATGTCGCACCATCTTGTGATTCCTTCAAAAGGAGCAAATAGAACAAACACTTGGAAAAACAAATGTGGTTAGCGTTAGTGAAAAACCAACCATTCAAGAGGTGATTCACCAAACATGTGTTGTCATCAAGCATAGCATAGGGTGTGACAAAGGATTGTGACATGGCGTGTAAGCATATCAATCGAGCACAAGCAAAAATGTCATGGGAACAAGCATGTAAATGTGAGGTAGAGATGCAAATATGTGTGACAAGAGCATAAGCATCTACCTCGAGGTCATAGCAAGCATTCACAAATTGTTCAATGAAAGGTCTATGGTAGGCATAAGAAGGATTCACAACACCAAATAAAATGACGTGTCTAAACACATGGGTCAAGTGCAAGACAATCCAAACATAACGTGCATAGGGTGTAGTGAATATAGTGTAGCACTCAACACAATATAAAGAGAAATTGTTCATCATGTGTGAGGCAATCAAGTCAAGCATGAGACAAGCAATGGGACATGGCATATGTGAAGAAGTGACATTGTTGCAACCAAACATATGATAGGAGCAAGTAATCCAAGAATTGGATGCAACACACAAGGCATATATATTATGAAGCAAGGAAATGCGAAAATGGCAAGGCGAGGCAAGATCTCTAACATGTGCTCAATCAAGTAGTCCAAGATGACAAATAAGTCTTATGGTGCAAGCAACACAAGTAGTATGATCCACAATATCCATGCTCATGGTTTGGGAGTTCTCAAAAGAGAAGGATATCAACTTGAAAGCATGTCCTTGTGCATTCTTCACAATGTCGAGACACAAGCAAGTGCGATATAGAATTGTCATGGTAGAAGGTGGCTCGCTCTCAAGAGCTCGAATGGTCAACTCACATGAAGTGGAAGTCGACACAAAGTCCAAGTATCTTACACATGCACAAAACAAAACAAAGAAAGTATGCGCATGGTAGACAAACACATCATCCATCATGATGGTTCTCATCTTTTGCACATAGCCATTAGAAGCACAAGTGCATGAATAATATGATGCAACAATGGCTATATTCATGGCACTAGGTATATGGTGCAAAGAAGTAAGACAAGCATGCTTCACAAGAATTGTGTCAAAATCTCCAAATATATGCGAGAATGCTATGGGGGCAATCACATGAGCAAGATTAAGAGCATTGTTGCACTCCATACATGGCAAATCATTTAGCATGGGAGAGGCAACACATGGAGATATATGACAAGAAGCAATATGAATCATGTGCAAAGCATATAGATGGTTGTCATCAACCGCATGAAATGAGCAAGTATGAATCATGGGTGATGCAACATGATCAAGCATAGAGATCAAGTCGTGCAAACTAGTGGAGTGAAGATGCAACACATTAGAGTAAATCATGGCAATCATGTCATGCGAGCAAATAATAGGCATAGACAATGCACATGACATATCACAAGCACTAACACAAAGCAAGGTCATAGTATCATCATAGGCATGGGGCACAAAGCAAACATGGCAATAACAAGAGATATCTCCACCAAGCTTGCAAATACACATACAAGTACTAGAATCAATCGTCATGTGTAAAGCAAAGCATGGGTCACAAATGCATGGCAAAGGCATAGTAATGAGCATATCATGCAAACTGAACATGGCAAGATGGGCTAAGGATATGTAATGGACAACAACCCATAGCCTAGTGAGGGCCATGTAGAAGGAATGCGCGAAGTCTTTGCGCAAAGAGAGCGGTGGGAAAGACAATCCATGGGATCCCAAATCATCGTTGCTCTCTAGAGCTCGTTTTGTCAACTCGTGGGATTGCGAGGTTGACAAGTATTCATGGGTACCTACACAAAAGAGACACAAACCAAAGAAATTGTGCGCGTGGTAAATGTACACATCATCCATCATGATGTGTATGTGCACATGTGAGTTAGCACAAGATAAGCATCGCTCAAAGAAATTTGATGCATGGTATATGAACATGTCATCCATCATGAAAGAATAGTTATTGTGTATGACACGATGGGGACACAAATTGGGAATGCAAGTATATGGCACATCGATAGCATGTTTCTTCATGGGGAGCATATGGTGCACATAATTATTGGGATCATGCAACGAATGGGATGGATCAAATTCTCCGAACATGTATGAGGGAACTATGGGTGTCTCCTCATGAGCAATAGCGGAAACATCACATGGAGAAAATGGACAACATCCAAAAGAATGCATATCCGAAGCTAGGTGGGCATGGCATGGCATATGAGATAAATTATGCAAAGGGAGCATATCAATATCATCACAAGAAAAACAAATGCCAATAACCATGGGCTTGTCATCTATGCCATAAGTGCAAATTGGGTTTATTTTAATGGCATATGCATAGTAACTATGAAGAGATTGCAAATAAGACATATGATTGATCTCATGCATAGCATATGACAAGTCAAGCGGGTTAGCAAACATGATGTGACCTAAAGAATTGTCACAAGAAATCCTATGTAACATGGCATCACTACTAATAGACTCCACATGAGAATCATCATACTCATCATAAATGGGCAAATCATTGCATGGGGTAATCGTACTAGCATGAAGCATGATACTAGGTGGATCAACATCATGTAATCAATCAATGTCAAGAATGTCCACTAGTGGGACTAGAGCATCACCGTCACCTTTGTTACCTTTGTCATTCCACTCAAGTGGTGTAGGTGAGGTGGGAAAGACCAAATGGTGGTCATCTTCATCTTGATGGAACCATGTGGGGGTGCATCATATTCCACCATGGCCATCGTCTTGTCCAAAGGGAGGACGAAGTCGTCGCGGATCGGCGCGTCATCATAAATGGGACCTAGCACCAAATGAGAAGACACAATAGATGTAGAGGTCAAGTTGTTAGAAATGCAAATGGCCTCACGAGACCTATCAACTCTCTCACTCTCTCTATGTGGTGGTTCACTCACTCCCTCAAAGTAGGTGCACTCAAAGTCACATATGGTGGAGTCACTCATCTCACACAAGTGGTGGGTGTCGGTGTCAAAACCGGCGGATCTCGGGTAGGGGGTCCCGAACTGTGCGTCTAGGCGGATGGTAATAGGAGAGAAGGGACACGATGTTTTACCCAGGTTCGGGCCCTCTTGATGGAGGTAAAACCCTACATCCTGCTTGATTAATATTGATGATGTGTGTTACAAGAGTAGATCTACCACGAGATCAAGGAGGCTAAACCCTAGAAGCTAGCCTATGGTATGATTGTTGTTCGTCCTACGGACTAAAGCCATCTGGTTTATATAGACACCGGAGAGGGCTAGGGTTACACAGAGTCGGTTACAATGGTAGGAGATCTACATATCCGTATCGCCAAGCTTGCCTTCCACGCCAAGGAAAGTCCCATCCGGACACGGGACGAAGTCTTCAATCTTGTATCTTCATAGTCTTGGAGTCCGGCCAATGATGATAGTTCGGCTATCCGGACACCCCCTAGTCCAGGACTCCCTCAGTAGCCCCCGAACTCAACCAGGCTTCAATGACGACGAGTCCGGCGCGTATGTTGTCTTCGGCGTTTGCAAGGCGGGTTCTCCTTCATGCTCCATGCGTTTGCCGGATAGTGTCCGGTTGCTTCATAAATGTTGTGCTCCTTGGCTTCCACGTCCAATAATGGCCTTCTTCCATGTGTTGTACGAATGCGAAAAGCCAGGGTATTCTTACGTTTTACCCCCTAGCTACGCAAATAAGCTGCCTATAAGAGAGGCGAGGATCCAGATCCAAATCACACCATCCTCCTTCCGCAAGTACTCATCGAGGCGCATCTGACAAGAAATCCATTCCATCATGGATAGTCGACGCGGCTCCTCTTCTCGCGCTCCCAGTCCTCAGCCAGGAGATTGGAGGAGATGCCCACTCCCGCATAGCGAGTTAGTGACGCTCCAAGCAGAGGGATACCTTCCCCCAGCCTTTATGGTTCTGGTTCGAACCGGACTGGCCACCTACAAGGGTGGGAAGCAGGCGGAGAGCGTCCCCAATCCCTCCAAAGGAGAGCGAGTATGCTTCATCCCCTACTTAATAAGGGGACTCGGATTTCCCATACATCCGTTTCTCCGGGGGCTCCTGGAGTTCTATGGACTCCAACTTCACCACCTCACGCTTGCCTCCATTTTGCACATCACGGGCTTTGCAGCTCTTTGCGAGCTGTTCTTGGGCATCGAGCCCCATTTTGCGCAGTGGAAGAGGCTGTTTTGCCTTGTACCCCGTTCTCACGAGGGGTAGATATATCAAGTGGGCGGAGCCAAAATATGGCGCATCGCCGGGACCGGATACCTATCTGGAACCCCGAAGAAGGCGTCCGAAGATTGGCCTTCAGAGTGGTTCTATATGGAAGACGCCCCGCTACCGGATCCAGTTCGGATTGGCCTCCCGGAGTTTAGCAACGCTCCTCTGAAGAAACGCCTGAGTTGGCGCCCACGGAGCCCTCAACGGGTTACTAGCCCATTCCGGATTAACCATGATTGGAGTCATGGCCACATGCATTATGCGAGGGGTGCAACCGCTCCAATATAGGGGCCACCCCATGTGGGATTTCAACGGGGAGAATGACGCCACCCGTCATGGCCGCACGGGGCCGGGATCAGCCGCCGATCTGGTGAAGATCCTGTCCGGCTTGTACAAGGGGGAGAAGGAGGACTTCCTTCGCACGAATCCATTGAATGGATTCTCCATGAATAACCCTCGGAGCTGGGTAAGCGGACACTTATATATCTGATCCGTGCTTTCAAAGATCTTACTTTATGATTTTGACGCAGGAACTACGCCAGGATGTGGCGGGCATAGAAAGCCCAACTCCACAACTCGAGGATCCGGGAAGATCCCTTGATCCGGCCTCCAAAGAGGATCCGGACATAAAGGTGGATTTGATTGATGGGGTGTTCCACCAGCTCAGCATAGACAATGCTTTAGTCGCCATTACGGCTGACTACCCCAGTTTATGTCCGGCTTCCCAGGTGAGTACGACCGAAGTCCTAACACCATTACTTTTTTAATGCTTATTTCTGACCACCGTGTACCAATGGTGCTTCGCAGGAGGTGCCTTTACGGTGGGAAGCCGAGCCCGCGGCGACTAACCAAACGAGGTCAGTGCAGCCTAGCAGGCGGAAGAGGAGTGCGGCGCGAATCGAAACGTCGCCGCAAAGGTATGGTGCACCATAGTCTTTTAAGGGAAAGACTCCTGGGAGGTATATTAATGCTCATGATTCTTCCAGGAGAAAGAGCGCTCGCCGGACTGAGTCCGGAGAGGGTGCCAACCAAGCCTCCGCCAGCCAGGCTCCAACGCCTGGTCCGGAGGGGGAGGCAAGCGCAAGGCGCGATCCGGATGCTCCTCCAACGGAGGATGCTGACAGGTTGTCCGCCACCAGGTCTGAGGTGAAGAGCGCCATGAATCATAGGTGCCGTCGGACAGTTCTTCGTGACGCGTGTTTCTCCCCAGAGGCTTTGAATGCCTTTAATGCGGGAGACGCACACCTCCGTGCTGCTCAAGATGGTTTAACCAGAGCCACGGAGCAGTATGTAAAAGACATACGGGTGAGGAATTTTAATAGTTATATATGCCAGTAGCCCCCGAGACTTAACATAGTTAAACTAACTGATTTAAGGATCATTTGTTATGCAGGATCTTACCGAGAAGAATACCCACCTGTCCCAGGAGCTTCAAGAATGCATGGCCGAACTTGAGGCCGCACTAGTCGCTGTCGGGGGAGCCACGGAGACCCCCTCTGGTAATTCATATTTTGAAAAGAAGTAGTTTATGAAGTGCGGCGTGTGTGTATAGTCTGACATTAATATTGCAGAGGGTGCCGGACTAGATCCGGACAAGCAACATCTGCTGCGCCAGTTGAAGGCCGGCGGGAGGGTGCTTATGAGGGTGCAGCAGGAGAGGAACAAACTCCAGGATGCCAACACCCAGCTGGGCGAAGAACTAAAAGATGTTCGGGTCCAGCTGTCTAACTCCGTAAAGGAGAATCGGCGGCTTCGTCGTGGCATTTATAGTAAGTGCTTGAGCAAACTCTTTTGAAAAGAAGAGTTCAGCGAGGAAGTCGATTGACAGAAATGTGTCTGTAGGTGTGCTCACGGGTCATTCGGCGGAGGAGATGCCTGGTTCCACGGGAGACCCTCTTCCCGAGCTACTGCAACTGCACGAACATGTTCGGCAGGCGATGAGCGGCGTCGTTCAGGCCCTATGGCCTTCCGTCTCCCTACCCGAGGGCCTTGGAGGGCTTGCTGAGAAGCTTCAGGGAGTACGGCGGCGTCTTTGTCTGTGGAAGATATCGGCCTGCCGTCAGGGCGCTAGGGAGGCCAGGGCCATGGTGAAGACGCGGTACCCGAAGGCTGACCCAAACCACATGGCCGAGGTCGGACCTGTGGGGCCCGATGGGAAGGAGATCCCTCTGAGCCTGATGTACGGCCAAGTAGAATTGGCCGCGAAATATTCCCAACAGGACAGTAAATTAGACCGCCTGTTAGATGGGATTCAAGAGGAGTACAATCAGTCAGTTTGACGATGTAATTTTAAAATGACATGTAAAATGCCTTCTAGCCGGATTGTAGATCGTTTGTCTTTGCGGACCTTTTCGCTTCAACCTCGGGACCCAACAGTCCGGAGTGTGTCCGAATACCCTTACGGTTATAAAAGAACCAGGGCATGCATGGAGACAAGGCGTAGGGGTCATAATTGCTTTATCAGACAAGTGCCCAACTAGCTATGTTATATTACATGGTTAGTAAGAAACATCTTCCTGGGAGAATAGTTCCATTAAGGGTTCCTTTCCCTGGGAGGCATGCCCTAAAGTGCATGTCCGGACTGTGAAAATAGCAGAAAAAGCATCTGGGGGCAGATAAATAAGTAAGTAATAAATCATCTTTCAGGTCACCGACCGAATATTCCCTTAAGAACGCTAGCCTTCAGCTTCACCCAGTCTGAGGTACACATCCGGCTGACCCGGCAGTAACAATCGCAGAGGTGCTCCCTTTACCTCCTAGCCGAACAATCGGGAACGTAGGGGTAAGCACAGGAGCAGGCAACCCGGCTTGGCCAAAACTTAAGTAATATCGATGCATATAATGGTGATCAAAAGGTACATGCGGAAGTATGACACATGTGTTGGGCATGAAGCCCATAGAAATAAGCTTCTGTTAAAGAAGCCCCCAGGTATACCGAGTGTGAGTAGCACATCGAGTGAGTGCGAACAAAGCGCAGATCAGCCCTCAAGGGGCTTGTACTGAAAGAGGGAGGAAAAAGGAGGGAAAACAAAGACAGCGAAAAAATATGAAAGGTGGATGGAGGAAGGAGATGAACCCTGAGTCCGGCGCTAGGCGTAAAATCTTCAGAGACGGGCTGCATTCCATGGGTTTGGCTCGAGTCTGTTGTCAGATGCGTTGCGTAGACGGTATGCACCGCCGGTAAGGACTTGGTCGATGATGAAGGGACCTTCCCATTTGGGCTTAAGTTTGTCCTTTTTCTTATCCGGCAGGCGTAGAACTAGCTTGCCAACATTGTAAGTTTTGGCCCGTACTTCTCTGCTTTGATATCTTCGAGCCTGCTGCTGATAGAATGCGGAACGGGCTTTTGCCACGTCGCGCTCCTCCTCTAAAGCGTCCAAACTGTCCTGCCGATCCAACTCGGCTTCTCTTTCCTCGTACATGTGCACGCGAGGTGAGTCATGAATTATATCGCAGGGCAAAATTGCCTCAGTGCCGTATACCATAAAAAATGGTGTGAATCCGGTTGTGCGGTTTGGCGTGGTCCGCAGCCCCCAGAGTACGGAGTCGAGCTCCTCTACCCAGTGTGTGTTAGATTCCGTGAGTGACCACACTAATCTGGGTTTGATGCTGCTCATGATTAGACCATTTGCTCGTTCCACTTGACCGTTAGTTTGAGGGTGGTAGACTGAAGCGTAGTCGAGCTTGATGCCCATGTTTTTGCACCAGAGTTTCACCTCGTCGGCCGTGAAATTCGTGCCATTATTAGTGATGATGCTGTGGGGGACGCCAAAATGGTGTACTACCTTGGATATGAAGTCTATCACGGGTCCGGATTCTGCCATTTTAACCGGCTTGGCCTCTATCCATTTGGTGAATTTATCCACCATGACCAATAAGTATTTGTGGTTGTGGGTTCCCCCTTTAAGGGGTCCAACCATGTCAGGCCCCCAGACCGCGAACGGCCAAGTGATGGGTATAGTTTTGAGGGCGGTGGGTGGCATGTGGCTCTGATTAGCAAAGAGCTGGCAACCGACGCATCGTTGGACTAAGTCCTGAGCATCTGCCCGGGCGGTCGGCCAATAAAATCCTGTACGGAAGGCCTTGCCTACAAGGGCCCGGGCGGCGGCGTGGTGCCCGCCGAGTCCGGCGTGAATTTCAGCTAGGAGATTTCGCCCTTCCTCTTCGGAGATACACCTTTGAAGGACTCCGGTTGTGCTTTTCTTATAAAGTTCTCCCTCATGGACCTTGTAGGCTTTAGATCGCCGAACTATGCAGCGGGCCTCATTTTGGTCTTCGGGAAGTTCCTACCTAATTAAGTAGGCTAGGAATGGTACTGTCCACGGGGCAATTACTGCCAGTATTTCGTGGGCTGAATCTGTTATTTCATTGGTTGAGCCACCGATTGTGTCAGAATGTTCTATGTTAGGTGATGCAGTTGGTTCCGAATTGTTATTGCCGGACTCCTCTTCCCATAATACGGATGGCTTAAAGAGCCGCTCTAGGAAGATGTTTGGAGGGACGGCGTCGCTCTTTGCGCCGATGCGTGCCAACACGTCTGCTGCCTAGTTATTATCCTAGGCTACATGGTGGAATTTGAGTCCTTCGAACCGGGCTGACATTTTTAGGACGGCGTTACGGTAGGCTGCCATTTTCGGATCCTTGGCGTCAAAGTCTCCATTTAGTTGGGATATTGCGAGGTTTGAATCCCCGCGCAACTCTAGGCGTTGAATACCCATGGAGATTGCCATCCGGAGGCCATGTAGAAGGGCCTCGTATTCGGCTGCATTGTTGGAGTCCGTGTACATTATTTGAAGCACGTATTGGACTGTGTCTCCGGTTGGGGACGTCAAGACGACGCCAGCCCCCAAGCCAGCAAACATTTTGGAGCCGTCGAAATGCATGATCCAATTGGAGTATGCGCCATACTCTTTAGGGAGTTCGGCTTCGGTCCATTCGGCGATGAAGTCAGCCAGAATTTGCGACTTGATAGCTCGCCGTGGTTTGTAGGTTATGTAAAATGGTAAGAGCTCAATGGCCCATTTTGCAATCCTGCCCGTCGCGTCGCGATTGTTTATAATGTCGTTGAGAGGTACTTGGGAGGCCGCCATTATGGAACACTCTTGAAAGTAGTGTCGCAACTTCCGGGATGCCATGAAGACCGCATACGCTATCTTTTGATAGTGTGGGTACCGGGACTTGCATGGAGTTAAGATAGTGGATACGTACTACACTGGTTTTTGAAGAGGGAATTTGTGCCCTTCTGTTTCTCGTTCGACGACGAGTACCGCACTGACAACTTGATGTGTTGCTACGATATATAATAACATCGGTTCGCCCAGGTTGGGCGCGGCCAGGACCGGATTTGTTGCCAATACGGCCTTAATTTCTTCGAGTCCGGCCGTGGCAGCATCCGTCCATTCGAAATGTTTGGTGCGCCGAAGGAGGCGACAGAGGGGCAGTGCCTTTTCTCCCAAACGGGAGATGAAGCGGCTTAGAGCCGCCACGCATCCAGTTAGTTTTTGTATTTGCTTGAGGTCTTTTGGGATATCCAATTGTGACAGAGCTCGGATCTTGGCTGGGTTTGCTTCAATTCCTCTACCGGATACAATGAAGCCCAAGAGCTTTCCGGCTGGTACGCCGAAAACACATTTTTCCGGGTTGAGCTTAATGTCATATGCTCGGAGGTTGTCGAATGTCACCCTCAAGTCGTCTACTAGAGTTTCGACGTGTTTGGTCTTGACGACCACATCGTCTACGTATGCCTCTACTGTTTTGCCTATCTGGGTGGCCAGACATGTCTGAATCATGCGCTGATATGTTGCACCGGTGTTTTTGAGTCCGAAGGGCATTGTGTTGAAGCAGAATGGTCCGTATGGAGTAATAAATGCCGTTGCGACCTGGTCTTTTTCCGCCATCTTGATTTGATGGTATCCAGAGTATGCGTCGAGGAAGCACAATGAATCGTGCCCTGCGGTAGCATCGATGATTTGGTCGATGCGAGGGAGAGGGAAAGGGTCCTTTGGACAGGCCTTGTTAAGGTCTTTGAAATCGACATAAAGGCGCCAGGATTTGTCCTTTTTTGGTACCATTACCAGGTTGGCTAGCTAGTCCGGATGTTTTATATCTCTGATGAATCCGGCTTCTAAGAGTTTGGCTAGCTCCTCTCCCATTGCCTGTCTTTTGGGTTCGGAAAATCGCCGAAGAGCTTGTTTGACTAGCTTGAATCCTTTTAGGATGTTTAGGCTGTGTTCTGCCAGCCTGCGTGGGATTCCTGGCATATCTGAAGGGTGCCAGCCAAAATGTCCCAATTTTCCCAAAGGAATTCTCGTAGTGCGGCTTCTACATCAGGATTCAATTGTGCCCCGATGGAGCCCGTCTTTGTGGGGTCCGTTGGATGGACCTAGAATTTGACTATTTCGTCTGCTGGTTTAAAAGAGGTGGACTTATACCTCTTATCAAGTATCACATCGTCCCTGTCCACCGTGGAGCGCAGCGCAGTGAGTTCCTCTGCCGCTAGGGCTTCGGATAATGCCTCTAGGGCCAGTGCGGCTGTCTTATTTTCAGCGCAGAGTGCTATATCTGGATCACTGACAAGAGTCATTATTCCATTGGGCCCAGGCATTTTGAGCTTCATGTACCCGTAATGAGGTATAGGTTGGAAGATTGTGAATGCCTCTCGCCCTAACAAGGCGTGGTATCCGCTGCCGAATGGGGCCACTTGGAACGTGACCTCTTCGGACCTGTAGTTGTCTGGCGAGCCGAACACTACGTCTAGTGTGATTTTTCCTGTGCAGCGTACTTCTCGACTAGGGACTATTCCCCTGAAGGTTGTGCTGCTTCGCTCAATGCGGCTCCAGTCAATTTCCATTTTTTGAAGGGTTTCCTCGTAGATGAGGTTTAATCTGCTGCCGCCATCCATGAGTACCTTGGTAAGACGAAAGCCGTCCACTATCGGACTGAGGACCAATGCGGCTGGTGCTCGAGCTGTTCAGAATTTAGGTTCATCGCTGGCATTGAAGGTGATAGCCGTGTCGCTCCATGGATTTGTTGTTGCTACTTGGTAGACTTCGGCGAGGCTGCGGATTGTCCGCTTCCGCATGTTATTTGATGCGAAAGTCCCGAAGACTGTTAATACCGTACTGGTACTGCTGGGCTAGTTGCCCGGGGCTAGAGAGCCTTCGCCACTTTTGGCCACCTGCCGTAGTATCCAACATGCTCGAAGGCTATGTGTTGGAGTGGCGCCCTCCGTACTGTGGATTTTACAAGGTGCGTTGAGCCATCCCTCCAGTACGGTTCCGTGCCCTTTAGGGGGTTTTTGCTTTTTGGTTTTTAACCCAGGTGCTTGAGTATGGCGCACCCTTTTATTTCGGACTGGGGTTGTATTCAGGGCCGAATTGTCCCAAAACCTGGTTTTGGTTTTCCAAGCGCTCTCCATCGCACAGTATTTTTGTACAATGTTCGCTAGGTCGGCGAAGCGTGTAACTTCGCGACGACTTATGGCGTTCATGATTCCCTTGTCCATGCAATTGTTGTAGAAAATTGAAATCGCGCTTTCTTCACGGCAGTCCTTTATCCTGTTCATAACCAGGAGGAATCTGGCCCAGTAATGATGTACTGTTTCATCGGGCTCTTGCCGTATTTGAGATAGATCGCTTATGTTTGGATGGGCGGGTGGAATTAAGTTTGTACCCCGCCTGATCTGAGGCTCAAAGGCCAAGAAGTTTCTGGATTTGTAAGCTTGGTTTGTTCGATGTTTTCCGACAAATTTGTTCCGATGCCTGACTTTAGGTTCAGTATTTGATTGACTTCCGTCCCTCCACGGGAATCCGGCATGGAGGGATCGGGAATCCGGACATAGCTGGTTTTTAACATAGAAGAAGAGTCGCCGCATTGTTCCTCTACCACAACAACATGGTGGGTAGCCTGGGGAGAGTTAATTTCTCTCAGATCGGTTTTAAGACCAATCTGATCATAGTCTGTAGCGACTCCCAGGGCGGTGATGCGATCCAAGAGCTCGTTTACGGTGGAGAGCTCAATCGGATCTAGCTGCTCGGCGAATTCCGAGCTAACCTGAAGATCGTTTTTGATAACCTGAGAGGTCATCGTCGGGGCGGTGGCTGAACAGGCGGTCATAAGAAAACCACCTAGCCGGATAGTTTGGCCGGCGGTCAAAGCTCCCTTGACGACGGCGCCGTCTTTAAAGACGGGAAAAGGCATCCTTCCTGATTGCGACGGCATAGAGGAACTCTCAATGAAAGCACCAATGTCGGTGTCAAAACCGGTGAATCTCGGGTAGGGGGTCCCGAACTGTGCGTCTAGGCGGATGGTAACAGGAGAGAAGGGACACGATGTTTTACCCAGGTTCGGGCCCTCTTGATGGAGGTAAAACCCTACGTCCTGCTTGATTAATATTGATGATGTGTGTTATAAGAGTAGATCTACCACGAGATCAAGGAGGCTAAACCCTAGAAGCTAGCCTATGGTATTATTGTTGTTCGTCCTACGGACTAAAGCCATCCGGTTTATATAGACACCGGAGAGGGCTAGGGTTACACAGAGTCGGTTACAATGGTAGGAGATCTACATATCCGTATCGCCAAGCTTGCCTTCCACGCCAAGGAAAGTCCCATCCGGACATGGGACAAAGTCTTCAATCTTGTATCTTCATAGTCTTGGAGTCCGGCCAATGATGATAGTTCGGCTATCCGGAAACCCCCTAGTCCAGGACTCCCTCAGTGGGGTTGTGTCTCTCCTCACATGGAAAGTGAGGCAACTCGTCATATATGGGGCTGGTGGTGAAGTCACTCTCACTCTCAATATGGTGGCAAAAGTCACTCAAGTCATCATACGTCGCCGTGGTCGAAGGGATAATCCCATGCTCAAGCATCTCATCATCGTCGCTGTGGATGAAGGCCGAAGATGGCACATCATCACTCTTCTCCATGACCGAAGGGAAAATCCCATGTTCGATCATCTCGTCATCATCGCCGTGGATGAAGGCCGAAGATGGCACATCATCACTCTCGCCTCCTAAGATGGAAGCATCATCCTTGCTCGCCACCTTGTCGCTCGCCTCCAAAGCTTGGTCCTTGAGGGTCTCCGTGGTCGTACTCGTCGCCGCACCATCTTGAAAAAGAGTCGTGGTAGACTCGGCACCATCAATGCCACAAAGAGGGGTGGCGGTGAAGTCGAACTTGGGAGCATCGTCTTGGAGCTCGTCGGGCTTGGACATTTTGGTGGTACTATCCTCATGCTCATTGTCATGGAGCTTGGTCGCCGCGAAGTTTGCTTGGGGTGGAGAAGCCTTGGCCTTCATGAGTTCTTGTTCCGCCTTGAGAGCACCAATGTAGTTGTCGTCGAGGGACTTGTAGTTCTCGAGGAAGATTGTCTTGGAGATGTCGTTGTGCAATCCCATCATGAAGTGGAACTTCATCCAAATGGGGTCATCCACGCCGGCTTGTCGCAAGGCATGCTTCATCTCCTTGAAGTACATGTCGATGGACTTGGATCCTTGGATGGTGTTCTCCAATTGGCGTTGAAGTTGTTCCATGTAGGTTGGAGGCACAAACTCTCGCCGCAAAGCTCTCTTCGTCTTGGGCCAACTCGTCTTGTAGCTCTCCGAAGGTGTGTGAAGCCACCATGCCAATGCGAAGTCATGGAAGTTTCTTGTGGCGCACTTCACTTGATCTTCGGAAGGGACTTGATGTAGCTTGAGGTAGTCGTCCATCAAACACTCCCACTCGAGGTACTCCTCGGGTTCTTGAGTTCCGTAGAAAGGAATCGCGTGGTCGATGTCAAGGTCGTAGTAGCTCGTGGAAGTCGCGGACTTGAGCTTGGGGAGCTTCTCTTGAGCGTAGTCTTGGGGTTCTTGTTGGCGAAGATGCCGTATGTCCGTAGGCGAAGATGCCTTGAAGTCGCTTGGCTAAGATGCCAAGGGATATGGTGAAGTCATTGAGTGGTTGTTGATGTAGATCTCTTGACCTTCACGTTCTTGGTGGTGATGGTGTCGATGCCGATGTGATCTTGCCGGAGATGGTAGCTCGGAAGCATGTGCTCTTGAGCGTCTTCTCGAAGATGAGGAAGATCGCTTGTAGGACTTGATGAGGGCTTTGATCTCCTCCATTTGAGCTTTCATCTTGGCGTCGTTGGAGTTGTTCATGGCATCGAACTCGTCGTTGTTATTGTAGACCGAAGGTGAAATGCCTTGCCTATCCATCACAAGACTCGAGTAGAGGTGACTAGGAAATGAGATAAACAATACCAAGTTACCTTTTCCCAAAGTTGAGGATGTATCCCGTTTCACTCAATGTGAGATGAAAGAATAGTGGAATTGGTATCGGACTTGTTCACTCACACCTATCAAGTAAAGCTTATGGTGTAGCTCGGTGAGGATAGTGGCACAAAAAGAATTTGATGCAAAATGTTAGCAAGAGTCAATAATGTTGAAAGAGATTCACAAATTTGCAAGTGAAACAAGTAGACCAATAGCAATATGTGGCACACGGAAACACACACACGGATAGATAAATGGGGTCGTGCAACCAAGGAATGAGCACAAAATGTGGAATCCACAGAAAACGCTCGTGTTGCACAACTCAAGAGAGACGCTAGCACGTTGCTCAATAGGCGGATACGACACTTGTGCACAACCTATAAGATGCAAAATGGATATACTTTCTATCCCAAGTTGCTATATATGTATGGTTCCCGGTGTTTCTCACAAGATGATCCAATATGATCGTATATGATATATTGTGATGCTATGGCTATTGCTTACAAGCTCTTTGCTCTCTTTATCTTTTGCTTAAAAGCTTATTCTTTTTTTTTGTATGGCCACTTTTGCACAATGCACAAACCAAGATAGCAATTGTGTATATGCGGGAACAAACTTGTGACACAAGATATGATACCAATATATGCACCACGATGATATGGTATGTATGCTATGGATGGTGTAGATCACTAATGTGCACAAGTAATGTTGCCGGCAATACTCAAATGCTAGTCTCGATAGGCAAGTAACACAAAATGGGCTAGGGGGGTATCAATGCAATTTGCAAGGGGAATATACAATGGTGTCGTCGAGGTTACCATCCTTTGCGATGATGAGTGGCGGTGTTCTTGATGTAGATACCAAGATGATGAAACTCATCCCCAAGTAGCCGAAACACCTTAGGAAACGGAAAAACCGCGAACTCAAAATCTCAAATGACAAATGTCAAATGGTGGTAGCGGAAATTGGTGGTGGTTTTGCACTAGGCAATGCGGAAGTGGTGGTGGTGGTTGATGAAGAAGCAATTGTCCCTAAGTAGCCGAAACACCTTAGGAGACTCGAATCACTACTCAAGCAACCACTAATGCTATATGGAACAAAATGGGTTAGGTTGCGGAAGTCGGTGGTGGCTATGCGGATGATATGGTGGAAGGCCTAGGCAAACTTGCCAAATTTTCGAAAATTTTATGGAGTCAAATGGTGTTGGTAGTATTTTTGTGGAATGGGTGATGTCAATAGCTTCAAAACAAGCTAAAGAACGTCAAAAACGGACTCCGGATGAATTAGTTATGGGCAAAACGGTGAAACTCGGAAAGCTGAAACTGGCCTGGGCGGTAGTACCGCTTGGGAAGGGCGGTAGTACCGCTCGTGACGGGTTTTTTCGACTGTTTCAGGCTGAAACTACGCTAGGCGGAAGTACCGCTCATAGGATGGGCGGTAGTGCCACTTATCAGCGGTAGTACTGCTTGGGATGGGCGGTAGTACCGCTCGTGCCGGGATTCTTCGCAGATTGAATCGGGGCGCGATTTTGGGGCGGAAAAGGATGATTTCGGGGGCAAAATTGGATGGATTTCGTCGGTGGAAGGTGGGGAAACTTGGGGAGATGCTAGATCCACTTGAAACCAAGCAAATCCATGTAACAAAATCAACAAAACATCATCAAACCAACAAATCAGAAAAAACTAGGGGCTATTTTTGGTGGGGATTTTCGGATTTAGGACGAAATCAACAAAATCAAGCTAGAAAACAAAGGGTAGGGGCTCCAAAAACGTGATCAACGTGGCTCATGATACCATATGATACGGGGCTAACCCGGTTTAGGCCAATCTTTCACGATTGGAGCGGGATCCCTCAAAGAACACGATGAACACGGGGAAGAACAGGGAGAAATCACAAGGGGAAACACTCAAGAACAAGTCCAATCACACATCCACTAGACAATCAAACACACAAGATCCACAAGGTACATGAACAACAAAGAGAAATATACAAGGTAGAGTTCATCCCAGATCCTATGAAGGAGATGAGGGCTTGAATCCTAGAAGGATCTTCCCACGAAGGGGGGCTTGAATCCCGCGGGATCTTCTCACATGGAGGTCTTGAACTCCATGGGAGTGGTAGTCTCTCTCTCTCTCTCAAGAGTAGAGGTAGGAGCAAAGCTCACCTAAGAATGAGCTATCATATTTGCTTACCCTAGAAAGGAGGTGGAGGTGGTCTATTTATAGTCTAAGCCACGAAGGGGTAAGTGGGATAGGGATACAAGGCCCAAGGCCCGCGGCTGCGCACAGGCAGGGCGGTAGTATCGGACACATGAGCGGTAGTACCGCTTGGAGGGTCTGAGCGGTAGTACCGCTTGCTTTGGGCGGTAGTACCGCCCTTTCTGGACTGGGCAGGTCCTTCTTCTTTTGTCTTCGCTTCCAGGCTTCCCTCACGGATGGTGTAGTGGCTCCTTGGCGCTTGCACTCCTCCTCGACATCCGTGAAGCTCCAACAATACCTATGCATGCACACGGGAGAAGTGTCAAGAAGTATACCATCATCGAAGGGGTCAAGTGAACACGTGTAAAGGAGAAGATTCACCTTTATGTATGAGAAATAGAGGTCGCACATGTCACTTGCCAAACGGACTCTTGACATGGTGATGACCGTAGGATGCTCCGCATCACCTAGATTCGACTACAGATCGAAAAAGATCCACATGTAGCTAGAGCAATGACGGTTTCAAAGAAACTTATACCTTAGGGTCATCGGGATGTGGCAAGGCGTGCAGTGGGAGGCCAGATCTGCCCACACTACATACGGCGGCGAGGAAGAAGGGGTCGGTGGCCCTCCCGCACAGGCGCTGGGTGAAAGAGAACAGCGCAGCCGGCAGTGGATTGCCTCCCTCGCCAAAGGCGATAGAGTGAACGCTGCAACTCCTCCCCTTCCCGATGCGACAGGATCCCGACGCCTCCTTCACCAGCTGTGAGGGGGGAGAGAGAGACAAGAGGCGAACGTAGTTGTTTAGATCTGGTGAAGAGAGGTGAGAGACTGTGAATATAGCAAACCCTAGCAAAGGAACGCTAAGCCTCCAGCGTGTATATATATATATGTAGTGCGGGGAGAGTGTGGAGAGTGCAAACCCTAGCGAACAAGCATTGAGGCTGCAGTACAGACTGAGCTTCGGTGCCTTAGCTGCACCTGCTTTTGGCTGTATGACAGGTGGGCCAGCCACATTTTGGGCTCACCTGTCATAAACCCAAAGGCAGGTGCACTAAAGTCAATGAAGTTGAGTCCATATAGTACTCGTGTATACGACTAATATATAGTGGAGTGGTTTTCTTATTCTCTCCATAACAATCATCTTAAATTGTGTAAGTACGAAACGAAACTCTTTATTTAACGTACCAGTGAAGAAAACAACTACTCCCTCTGTTCCTAAATATTTGTCTTTCTAGAGATTTCAACAAATGACTACATACGGAGCAAAATGAGTGAATCTACACTGTAAAATATGTGTATATACATCCGTATGTGGTAGTCCATTTCAAACCTCTTGAAAGACAAATATTTAGGAACGGAGGGAGTACTTCCGATGAACTAACGATCCACGCGTCCTGGTCGCACTTCCTATCCTTCACGTGCGGTACACTACCCTCCCTTAAGTGAACAACCACACATGCGCCAAATTATCGGAAACGTGTGAGAGTGTGTACAAATAAAGAATTTTAATTTCAATTATCGGAAAGGTTTGAGAGTATGTACAGTTTGCCATCTCTAATGATTATGGTTTGTTGTGTTCGGCCTAAACTTGGTCAAACTTTACAAAGTTTGACTTCAGTAAAATCTAATATGCGGAGTAAATAAAAATGGAGGGCTACTTCATCCATCTGGGTTTTTAGTCCACACCATTTTTTTTAATCAAAGTTAATAGCTGGACAAATAAAATTACAGGGGAGCTGGAGACAAAGTTGTGAGAAGGCTTAGAAATCAATACAAAACTTATGCTCTTAGTACCAACGTCGATCCTTCTTCGAGGAAACATTTGGTTCATAGCCAATTGTGTGATAAAATTGCACCAACGTGAAAGACGACTGCGTCTCCAACGCAAACAAGGTGAACTGACTAAAAATATCATCTTTGTGGGTAACAAGCAAAGAGCACTGATGGAAGACAGCTTGTTTTTCATTGAAAATCGACCAGCTTCACCAGCCAACGCAACCATGAGGCGCAACCATGAGCATCGATAGGTCATCGTGGTGATGCATTTGGCATCAAGTTTGGGTGAGGCACCTATGAAGTTCGACAAATCCTCACTGTGGTCTGTTTCTTCTCAGTAATCAAGCTCGAGGAAGGAAGAATCACGTGGCAGAGGACAATGAGGCAGAACAACAATGGCCATCCAATTTTGTGCAGTTCCACTAAAATTGAGGAAGACATGCCCGGGTATGGAGATACGCATCGCTGTTTCCAAAAATATAAAAAAGGGATATATAGTGTTGTTACTTTGTTTTACAAGATTAACAACGACATCTCAATTGTCAATAAGAATTAATGAAAAGTACACCAACAAACAGAAGCATCATGATTATCTTGATGGGAACTAAACCAGGATACCCGAGAAAAAAAGCATTTCTTCATTTAACCAGTGATAGTATTAGATTAGCAGCAGCAATAGGAGCATATGGACAATGACCGCACAACCACCATGTACTTTTTGTGGAAACAACATGTATAGCTCCACCGAGGCATAAATCAGGACAACTTTTTGACTGGCATTTCCTCTATAATAGTTGGTGATGTTGGACCAGCCGACGAACCCTAGATACTATACTGGGGAGCTAGGGAGTAGTTGCATAGAAGAAAACCCACATGCAGCGACCTGGGAGCTGGACCAGTACAAGAAGTTATACTTCAGGTGGGCGAGATGTTGCTTAGGTGGGCGAGCGGGATCTTCCCACACGACGAGAGCGAACAAGGGCGCGGAGGACCTTCGTCCGCGCCAGCGCTAGCTCCGAGAGGACGATGCGCATTGGCTTCCTCCATCACCGATGGCGACAACGTCAACGGTGCACCTCCTCACCTCCCGCAGCGGACGGGATTCGGCCGGATCTGTGACCACCGGTGAGGAGAGAGATAGAGTGGACATTGCCATCTTGTTTTGATATGGAGAGCGTGAGAGAGCGAGACGCGAGAAACTCTATCAAACAAGAGACTATAATGGAGTAAAAAAATCTCTCCATAGCAGTGGTTTAAAATAGAATACACGCGTTCCCGGAAAAAAGAAATGAAAACTGGCGGATAATTTTTTAACATACCAAGAAAGAAAACTCGATCAAAAACACGCCCCTGCTTGCAGGTTGCGAGAGTCGTTGCGCACACACACATAGACATAGACATGCATATCCATGTTTACATAAAATTCCATTTCCATCTCCATCTCCAATCATATTTGTCCAACTGGCACATTATTTATGTTTAATTATATACGCAGCAATATTAACGTATAGCATCTCTTGGTTGCGGGCGTCCGGACCGCTGTCACGGCCGCCCCTGACCAACCCGAACCCTCTTCATCACCCGCGCGTGCTTCCCGCCCAAAACGGCCAGTGCCGCATTCATGCCCGACGAGAGCGGATGCAACCTCTCACTGGCGCCGGCATTGAAGCGGCGCGCCGGCCGCTTCCTGGTGCACGTGACTGTTCCGCGTTCAAAGGTCGCAATAGCCGGCCATAACATGCATGTAAAAAGTTCTTGGGAGTCCGTGCTACAGCTAGCTGTCCTCCCCCAACTCGTCAATCTCTTCCAGTAGTGCTAGTACTCCATGGCGCGATCCATCGGCAAGCAGGCGAGAAAGTTATCGTATACTCGGTTTGCGGTGAGTGGCATGCCGAGCGACCGTGTGGGGTCGAGCTGTGGAGGAGGGTGAGACACAAACACGACAGACATGATTTAAACATTGGTTTTGCTCGATGGCGCGATCCAACGAAACGAAACGTTGGTTTCTCTCCATTTCCATTTTTTTTCTCCGGAAAAACGGAAACTTTAAACTCCATTTTCATTCCTACTTGATGTCTACTACACAACCTTCTTCTTATAGACGTTGTTGGGCCTCCAAGTGCAGAGGTTTGTAGGACAGTAGCAAATTTCCCTCAAGTGGATGACCTAAGGTTTATCAATCCGTGGGAGGCGTAGGATGAAGATGGTCTCTCTCAAGCAACCCTGCAACCAAATAACAAAGAGTCTCTTGTGTCCCCAACACACCCAATGCAATGGTAAATTGTATAGGTGCACTAGTTCGGCAAAGAGATGGTGATACAAGTGCAATATGGATGGTAGATAAAGGTATTTGTAATCTTAAATTATAAAAACAGCAAGGTAACAAGTGGTAAAAGTGAGCACAAACGGTATTGCAATGGTAGGAAACAAGGACTAGGGTTCATACTTTCACTAGTGCAAGTTCTCTCAACAATAATAACATAATTAGATCATATAACTATCCCTCAACATGCAATGAAGAGTCACTCCAAAGCCACTAATAGCGGAGAACAAACGAAGAGATTATGGTAGGGTACGAAACCACCTCAAAGTTATTCTTTCGGATCAATCTATTCAAGAGTTTGTACTAGAATAACACCTTAAGACACAAATCAACCAAAACCCTAATGTCACCTAGATACTCCATTGTCACCTCAAGTATCCGTGGGCATGATTATACGATATGCATCACACAATCTTAGATTCATCTATTCAACCAACACAAAGTACTTCGAAGAGTGCCCCAAAATTTCTACTGGAGAGTCAAGACGAAAACGTGTGCCAACCCCTATGCATAGGTTCATGGGTGGAACCCGCAAGTTGATCACCAAAACATACATCAAGTGGCACGTGATATCCCATTGTCACCACAGATACGCACGGCAAGACATACATCAAGTGTTCTCAAATCATTAAAGACTCAATCCGATAAGATAACTTCAAGAGGAAAACTCAATTCATCACAAGAGAGTAGAGGGGGAGAAACATCATAAGATCCAACTATAATAGCAAAGCTCGCGATACATCAAGATCGTGCCATATAGAGAACACGAGAGAGAGAGAGAGATCAAACACATAGCTACTGGTACATACCCTCAGCCCCGAGGGTGAACTACTCCCTCCTCGTCATGGAGAGCGCTGGGATGATGAAGATGGCCACCAGTGAGAGATCCCCCCTCCGGCAGGGTGCCGGAACGGGCTCCCGAGAGGTTTTTGGTGGCTACAGAGGCTTGCGGCGGCGGAACTCCTGATCTATCTTCGTCTTTGATGTTTTTAGGGTATATCAGAATATATAGGCGAAAGAAGTCAGTTAGGGGAGCCTCGAGGGGCCCACGAGGGTGGAGGGCGCGCCCAGGGGGGTGGGCGCGCCCCTCTATCTCGTGGCCTCCTCGACGCTTCCCTGGCTTGCACTTCAAGTTCCCGGGATTGCTTCTGTTCCAAAAATAACTTTTCCGAAGATTTCATTCCGTTTGGACTCCGTTTCATATTCCTTTTCTTCGAAACATTGAAATAGGCAAGAAAAAAACAATATGGGCTGGGCCTCTGGTTAATAGGTTAGTCCCAAAAATAATATAAAAGTATAATAAAGTCCATAAACATTCAAAACAGATAATAATATAGCATGAATGCTTCATAAATTATAGATACGTTGGAGACGTATCAATCACGAGAATAAGTGTAACAAGAGCTCTCCAATCTTAAGAGGAGTCTATGTCTTCGGTTTATCGATAGAAATGGCAAAAGTCCCTAACAAAGGGAAGAGCTACCCTATTTATATTAGGGATGACCCCGAGGAAGTAAACCGGCGCGCCCTCCTATCTCCTGGCTTCCTCGAACCTTCCCTTGCTTGAACTCCAAGTATCCCGGATCATATCCTTTCCAAAAATCACGTCCCCAAAGGTTTCATTCTGTTTGGACTCCGTTTGATATTCCGTTTCTTCGAAATACTGAAACAGGCAATAAAACAACAATATGGGCTGGGCCTCCTGTTAGTAGGTTAGTCCCAAAAGTAATATAGAAGTGTATAAGAAAGACCGTAATCATTCAAAACAGATAATAGAATAGCATGAATGCTTCATAAATTATAGATACGTTGGAGACGTATCACTACTCCAAGGTTGCCCTGTTACAACATTCCATCAAATACAAAGGAAAACTAACACGCATGCTGATGCATCTCAATGATTCACAGACCATAGCCAATATTTACTTCACAACTAAAGACAAAAGTTGTGAGAGCGTGTACGAAAGAAAAACTACTAATGGCGTCACTATGACTTAAACCCTAAACCCTAAACCCTAAATAGGATTTAATTTCCTGGCCAGGTAGAACTTGTCGAAGGAAAGATGGCTAGCACCCTTGGATCATACGATGCTTTTGTGCAGTTCCACTAAAATCAAGCTGAGCATTCCTGATGGCAAAGATATTGAAGAAGTGTGATTAGAATAATAGTACTGGCACTAGTTCATGAGACATAAACTCATCACAAGTAGAACCCGATAGAAGTAGAGAAAGATCAACATGGAGATGGAGCTACGTGGGGAGCTGCGGCAGTGGAGCATGCCGGCTCCAAAAGGAAGATGGACTACCTGGGATGTCGGGCTATAGCTCGAAGGGCGGTTCGGACACGGCATCGGCCCATACCGCGGTGACCCTCGATTGGGATGCACCGACTGTGGGTTTTCTCCCTCGCCGATGTCGACCGCGTCTATGCAGAACATTGATCCCTTCCCCAGCTGCGGGATCAGGCCGGATGTGTGACCAGCGGTGTGGCCACCATCGTTCTATGCTTGTGAAGAGAGCAACCCAAGCAAGCAGGCTTGTAGCTTAGGCTCCTGCTAGTGTATATATATAGTGGTTTTCTTTTTCTCTCCATATCAACCATTTTATATTTCGTACGTATCACTGAAGAGTGAAATGATGGTTGCTTCTTCCGACTAACATACTGTGTGATTTGACTGCTCCTTAGTGCCCCCTACACGTACTCCCCCTACGTGTAAGCAACAGTCACACGTACACATGGACGCAAAAACTCGCGGGACGCCCTAATGCATGCATGTCCGAGCACACGATGGAACACACACGGTCACACTCAAGTGCTCAACCTACACGTGCATGCACACACATACTCAGCCAGGGTGAGCTAGTGACCGTATAAACACCGGAAAATGTATATATTGAGTGCAATGAGTGTTTTATGAAGTCCACTGACCGTATTTTTACAAATATACAGTGACAGACAGTGTATTTATCTCGTTTGAAATTAAGTCATATTAACCGGAGAGGAGGCAGTATGGACTAGCATTACTTTGCTATGTCCCGTCAACTTGCCGAACGAGGAGAAGCTTGCAGGACGGAAGAACCTTGCGCGCGGTGGCTCGCAGGACAAGGAGAAAGTTTTGACCAATGCAAGCTCTCCCTCGCTCAGGCGGTGGACGTGCAACAGTTAATTCGGTGTCAGATTGCTAGAAGCATACACTATACTAGTACTATTATTATTCGACTTCCCGAAGAGGGAAACAGCCAAGCGCAAAGTTTACTAGTACTAGTACTACTACTATAGTCTATAGAGGTATGTACTATACTACTACTAGGAACCGGATGGAGGAGTGTCTGCACTCTTATTATATTTTTAAAATGTGATAAAGAAATCTTCAACACATTTGGTTCTCTTCGAGGGTTCTCGCATGTGATAATGGAAGTTGATTGCATGGAACACTCGCCACAATTCTTGCTTAATTCTGGCTCATATCCTGTTACAAATAGGAGCGCTCGGTAATATTTCCTCTTTTTTTGTTATTCAGCATGTAAACAGGTCAGCAAACTTTGCGGCGCATCTTTGTGCGAACCGTGCTTGCTGCACTTTGAATGTGGCCGAGAGCTGGCTTGATGAAACACCTCGCTTCCTACTTCTTCTTTTTTATGGGGTACCTCGCTTTCTAGTGACCAGTGTCTTGGCTGATCGTCCTAAGAATGCTTATATATGAATAAACCTCTCTCATTTACCCGCAAAAAAGATTAAGCCATATTAACCGAAAAGGAGGGAGTATGGACTACACTACTTTTTGGTCTGTCTCATCAACTCGCAGAACGAGAAGAAGCTTGTAGGACAAGGTGAAGCTCGCTTAGGCCTTTTGACTAATGTAACCACCCTCGCCCAGGCGGTGGACATGCATCAGTTCATTCGGTGTCAGATTGCCAGAGGCATACACTGTAGTACCGAACATGCGGAGTACCATCATTGTTCGACTTCACGAAGAGGCGAAGAGCCAAGCGCAAGGTTTAGTAGTACGAGTAGTACTACTACTAGAATCTCATGGTGGAGCGTCTGTACTCTTATTTTTTTAATCTCTGATAAAGTACACATTTATTTCGGAGAAGGGCGGAAAACGGCAGCCCAACGTGTAATGATGCTATCCATCAACCATGCTCGAATATATCTTGGCCTCCGACTGGCCATACGTGTACATGGTTTTGCACCTTCATACTACTCCTCCCTCCGTCATAGTTTACAGGGCGCGCTTCATTATGATGCATTTCCACCACTAGAGAGACTTTAGACGCGTTTGGTTTAATGCTCAATTAATTAGGGCATGGTAACTGCAATCAAGTCCACAATTTTCTCTCGATGTACTATGGAGTGGAGTAAGTGCATGCATGTGTGTACCCGGGGTGGAAGCACTACATGCATGTGTGTACGCATTATTTCCTCTAGTAATAGACGCCGTGCTATAACTACCAATGCTATTTTTCAGGCCTATCGCTAGTCGCCTTGGTCCTAGAGATTTTTTCTTTTTCTGAAGTGCGCTCTATAAACAGTGATGGATGGAGTAGTATGAGCGGATTCAAAGAAGAGCATATTGATGGTTGCTTCTTCCGAGAAACTTACAGTGGGAAAGGTGGGGTTTATGATTTGACTACTCATTACTCACCATTAATGCGGCGCAACGACCGGGCTGAGTCTCCCATGCAGTTGTGCATTACCCCCTCGGTTCTTAAATATACTCCGGAGTATTTGTATTTCTAGAGATTTCAATGAGTGACTACTCAAATATTTGTCTTTTTAGAGATTCAAATGGACTACTACATATGGATGTATATAGACATATTTTAGAGTGTAGATTCACTCATTTTGCTCCATACGTAGTCACCTTGTTGAAATCTTTAGAAAGACAAATATTTAGGAACGGAGGGAGTACACATACGACGCAAAATGAGTGAATCTACACTCTAAAATATGCCCATTTGAAATTTGTAGAAAGAAAAATATTTAGGAACGAAGGAGTATAATTTTGTGCATGGCACATGGACCCGAATGCTGAAGAGGCTTCTGGCAATGCTATCAAGCTTCCAGCATTTGTTTACATAATTGACGTACTATACAAATAATTTTCCAGCGAAATGAAATTGTACAATGGTGTGAGCTTTCAGCTTTTGTTTCGTGTGTCTTGCCATCAATGCTCTTTCGGAAACAATAGAAAACTAACTTCCTTGCTAATGCATCTCAATTATTTGTAGATTAGAGCTAATATTTACATCACAACTGAAGACAAAGTTGTGAGAAGTTTTTAAATTAAAATTGATCCATGCTTGCATTGGCAGCAACGTCCCCCAGCTCTGTCTAAATCAACAAGGCATGTTGGGAAAAAAGTAGCTGTCTGGAGCATGGAACATTCCGATCATTTTGTGCAGTTCCACTAAAATAGAGCTGAGCGTCCCTGTTCCAAAGATATTAAGTGTAATTACGATAATAGAGGACAGCTTATGAAACAATAAACACACAAATAGAATCCGGTCACCTTTGCAGTCTCTCTTAAGGCTAACTAGTTGGAGAAGATTAGGCTCGGAGTTGGATGAGTAGGATAGAGCAAAACCAATCTCCTTTGTGTAGTCGCACTGAAATGTAGAGACGTTGCCCATGTGACATTTTAGAACAACTGCACAAAACACTCTTAAGAAAAAAGTGATTTGTGCAGTTCACCAAAAGGTCGCAATAGCAACGAGGTGAAATGGATAGCCCTGTTTGCAAAAAAGAGGTAGAAAGGAAAAAATTACTGGCCAATAACAGATGATGACACATGAGCCGACAAAAAAGAAGCATATTCCTTGTCCTAAGGGAAGATAACAACACGGTTGTGTTTGTCTAAAACGGTGTGAGGACGAGATTGCAATATGAAAAGTACGCCGGACGAGCTACGTTTTGGGTAAAGAACTATGGAAGATCCACATGCAGCAACGTGGGAAGACGGCAGTGGAGCAAGCCGGAGGGGACACCTGGAGGTCGTCGGGATGTAACTAGGTGAGCAGCGGCGGGTGGAATCTGCCCATACTGCGGCAGCGAGCAGGTGGCGTAGGCCCTACCGCGCTGGAGCTTGGTCAGAGAGAACGGCGTGTACCGCAGATCGGGACGTGCTGCCTCGGCGCCGTCGAATGGAGAAACGATGCACATCCTCCCTTTCCATCGGCTGATGGGATGCGGCCGGATCCGTGACCAACGGTGAGAGAGAGAGAGAGAGGGGGGCCACCACAGCCTTGTGTGAGATACTCTGAAGAGAGACAAACCAGGCAGGCAGGCTCCATTGTATATAGTGGAGCAGCTACCTTTTTCTCCATAAAAATCATTTTATATTCTGTGTACGTGCCATTGAGCGATATAACTTTATTTAAAAATAACGCGCCAACGCATCAAGTCAAACTTTGTTTCGTGCACGCGTGGTACACAACCTCCGTAGGTAAACAACCGCTACACGCGTTCAAATTAGCATGTGGGCTGCCATTTCGTACAGAAATGAGCTCCACTGTGTACCCACGCGGGTGTGGCTGGGCACGAAGCGTGAGTACATGCACGGTGCACCTATTCTCTTCTTGTATACGTACACCACCTATGTGGGTTGTGTGAGAGAGATACAAACATAGAGAGATATATTGTGTGGGTTTGTGAGAGTTTTTTTTTGGGGGGGGGGTCAATCAATGTAACATATGCAATGTGTGTGAAATAGAGTCCTGGATATATCATATATATAGAGGGGGTGATCCACGAGAAGAGAGTGGAGGTATCATCGGCTTGAGGTGTCCATAGAATCGAAGAGAGGGATGATGTGTGTGTGTGTGTGTGCGCGCGCGCGCGATATTGATAAAGATTGCCATTGAATTTGTGTGTGCCCACATCAAAGATATAGAGTGGCTGGCCTACTGGAACTTGAGAGGGTACAAGTGCAGTTTGTCTCTGTGGCATGGATACCTACCTACAACGCTTGACTATCGGTGTGTGTGGGCGGGGGGAGGGAGGCCTAATTAACTATAGAGGTACAATGGCTGGTATATGTGTGGAGGAGGAGAGAGGCCTACCTCATGTATTAAGGGAGATCGATCTACCTCATGTATTAAGGGAGATCAATCGACATCCATGCATATGTGTAGGAGAGGAATAAGGTTGGGAGAGAGACAGAGCTAGAGTGTTGGAGGGGATGGTAGTGGAGTTGCTTCTAACAAATGGTGGGATAGGCTTGCTAGACAAACAGAGGGCACGCCTGCAATATCAATAAGAAAGGGGATGGCTGCCTATCTATGCACGTGCGTGTGAGAGATGGGTCAGGAGGCATGCACGAATGATGAGGGGGGACGATATGGTTGTGGTAAGCAGACATAACTACATAGGAAGATCAATCGTCCTTTGTCAAAGAAAGGAGAGACATAACTTGTGAGGTACGTCGATTGATGGGGGCGGGATAGTTAAAGTCGACCTAGGTATATGTTGGGAGATCGATCGGTATACATGCATGTGTGTGTTAGAAGCAAATAAGGCACATGGAGAAGGATAGAGAGAGAGGGATGCATCTAGGAGGTGGTGCGAGAGGCATACTATATCAAGGGGGAAGGAGTGTGCGAGTACGAGATCGATGAAAAGAGTGGTGGCAGTGAGGTATGGACGGTGATAAGAGAAGAGGGAAAGCTTGTGTTTGTGCTAGGCACACCTGGCTAGAGAGGCATATCGATCGATGTGTGCCGTAAACAAGGAGCTGGGGGGCCTACACACACCGTGGGTGAACGACCTAAAGTGAAAAGAGGAATTTGTGCGATGGAGCTTGAGAATGTTGAGGGAGGGTGAGAGGGATGCGGGCGTGTGCATGCACGAGAGAAAGTTAGCACTAACTACAAAGATAAGAGGATTGTGTGGGTGTAAAAGATGAATAGAGATCATACTTCATTATAAAAAGCAAATTCAGATACTTGAAGAATTTATTATAGTGTTTTAAACCGATGCATGTGTGAATATATATAACGGTGATACACATGGTGTGGTTATGAACATGTTTACTACATATAATATATTTTATCTCTAATCTTATAAAAAACGGAGTTGTTGATGATGGTGTGCCTGCTATCCTGCAATATAGGTCGTCTGATTTATATCTGACGGATAGGCAGGAAACTATGGCAATCTTGAAAAAAGGTACCCACACCCCTCTGTTGGGGAACGTTGCAGAAAATAAAAAAATTCTACGCTTCACCAAGATCAATCTATGGAGTCATCTAGCAACGAGAGAGAGGAGTGCATCTACATACCCTTGTAGATCGCGAGCGGAAGCGTTCAAGAGAATGGGGTTGAGGGAGTCCTACTCATCGTGATCCAAATCACCGAAGATCCTAGTGCTGAACGAATAGCACCTCCGCGTTCAACACACATACGGTCAGGATACCGGTTCGTTCCTTTCTTCCAAACAGTTCGGCAGAAATGCTTGTCAGGGGTTGGATACGACATATGCCAAAGGATGGCTTATCATGGTGGGAGCGAGTAGAATGTCGCCGGTGCCTGGAAGCGGGATGAGGCGAAGACATGCACGCCGGCGGATCTTACCCAGCTTCAGGGCTCTCCTAGGAGATAACACCCCTACTGTTGCTCTGCCGGGTCTCCGCATAATCACTCAAACAAGGTGACTACAATGGTGCTCCTAGAGCTGTTTTGGGAGGCAGGAGAGAGCAAGGCTAGTTCTCTCCTCCTGTGCTATTTGGTTTATTTCTACTCAGGTCCGAACCCTTTGCATGGGTGCCCCGGGAGGTTTATATAGGCCTACCCCCCAGGGGTACAATAGTAATACGGGTGGGCGCGGGTCCCAGCCGTCTGTCTCTCTGGCCACCGCCCTTCTTGCCGGCTTCTGGGGCCCGCCGACTGGCAGGTCCCGCGGACAGGCTTGATACTGTAGCGAGACTCCTGGTGACGCAGGCTTGGTCATCGGGTCGTGGCAACAGTGCCGCCATCTATCGGGCGATCACCGTCGCCACTCCCCATCTTGTCTGGTTAATGGCTCATGGGGCCCTGGGGAGGAGTCGGCCGACTCCCGGGAGGCCGACTCTCACAGGTCCGTCTTCGGGCGCCCAGGCCGCCTTCGGCCCTCCCACTGACAGGCGGCCCCGCCGCCTCTGGGTCGTACAGGCCGACGTCGTGGGCACAGCGTACTGTGCATTGTGGCTGAGGTCAGGGCAGGCATGGCAACAGTGCCGCGCCTCGCCGGAGATCTTCCAGCGATACGGCTCACTGTAGCCATGCCGGCCCTTCGTGAGCAGGGGGGAGACAGCCACGTCGCGACCGTACCCCATATCGTACTTCGGGATGAAGGAGGAGTCACGGGCCGACTCTCCAAAGTCGGCCTCTTTGGAGGTCGCCAGCTCGGAGTCGGCCTTTCTTGAGATCGCCATCCCAGAGTCGGCTTATCTCGGAGTCGCCGTCTGGGACTCGGCTTGAGGGGTGCTACCTGCCCCGATGTCTTTGAAAGGTCTTGGGGCCCGGGTTAGCCTACCCGTGGCCCATTACTCCGACAGTAGTCCCCGAAGCTGGTGAAGCCCGGCGGTCGTTGCATTGTGGGGCTTCAGCAGCTTCAATCTTTATAAATGCAGACTCTGGGACTCGGCTGCCGTCTTCTCTTGGGCCGACTGTCGAAAGTCGGGGGTTTCAGCGAAGAGCCTCAGTTCGAAAGTCGCGGCGGGAAACCAGGCGGCGTGCCTGGTACACCCCCCCCGCTGTCGTTAAGGTGGTCCTATCGCGTGGCGCCACGTGGGGGGGACAGTCTGCCCACCCACGCGCGCGACGAGACGAGCCGTCAGGCGGGGCCCGCCACTACTGCGCCTCGGCATACGGACGGATCCGTTGCGGCCGCGGACGGTTGGTTTTCCCACGTCGTTACTGCGCGCAGTAACTTCGTGGGGTAATCGTGGGGCGGTGCGGGACGTTATGCGCAGTTAATCCCATGCCCGCCCCCTCGTCTTCTCAGCCCGTTGGGCTATAAGTAGGCGGGGGAAAGCGGAGGGGCACAGCTCGCGCGCCCTTCTTCCCCGCTCCCCCGCCCCATCTTGCTCTCTTTCTCCTTCCTTCCTCTGCCGTTGAGCCAGAGCCCACCATACCGCGGCGATGAGCTCTTCCTCCGCCACGGCCCCTGCTGTGCGCTCCGGCGTGTGGGACGGCTCGGAGGTAGAAGAGGAACACATCGAGTTCCTACGCCAGACACGTCGTCTTCCCAGCGCGGACCTTGTGCGCGCCCACGCCGCACCGAAGGGGGAAATCCGGCCGGCGCCGGAAGAGTGCGAGCGGGTCGTCTTCCGCTCGCACCTTATGCGCGGCCTGGGGCTGCCGGCGAGCGGCTTCTTCCGCTCGTTCCTGGAGTTCTACAGTCTTCGGCCGCACCACCTCACACCGAACACGGTGGTGCTGCTCTCCGCCTTCGCCACCCCGTGCGAAGGTTTCCTCGGCCTTCTCCCCACCATCGAGCTGTGGGGGGAATTCTTCTCTTCTAAGCTCGGCATGCACATCGCCGGCGTGCCGGCTCAGTGCGGCGCCTTCATCGCGATGCGACGCTCGACGGACGACAATCCCTTTCCTCCCATCACGCTAATCAAGTCGGTGAAGATGTGGCAGCGCACGTACTTCTACGTGAAGAACCTCTCCCCCGACGGCGACTGGGTCAACCTGCCGCCCTACAACGCCACTCCCCTGACCGGGAGGCTCCCCAGCTGGTCCCACAGGGTCAAGTCACTGTCCTTTTGTCGGAGCCACCGCCGTAGCGCGACTTCAAGTCTTGATACAGTCGGAGGGGCTCGTCGGGGCCGACTTGCTGGCCGCCTTCATGGCGCGCCGAGTTCTCCCGCTCCAAGGCCGGCCACACCTGATCTGTCAGATGAGCGGCCCCCGAGACCCAAGCCGGATGAGCACCAAGGAGATGCCCCGCAAGGAGGTGGCGAACATGGTGAACTACATCGCGCACTGCGAGTACGAGGAGGACTGGCAGTTCGGCAAGGAGCCGTACTCGCGCGACAACCCTTCACCAGTGGTAAGTCGCGTCCTCCTATTGCTTCGTCTTTTTTCCTCAGCCGACTCTGGCTTCTAACTCTTGTCGGCCTCTTCTGAACCAGAATCCTCTTATGCAGCCCGCCGCCGGTGCTACGAGACAGCCCCGCGAGTATGTCCCCGACCGCGTGGAGAGCGACATCGACGACCCCGACTTGGGGGCAGCGGCAATGGAAGCCGACGCCGAAGGCGAGGGGGAGTAGCAGAAGGTGACTTCAGGCCCTCGGCCACTTTCGACGACTGGCCCGACGACGCCGCCAAAGGGGAAGTCGCCCCGCGCCACCAGCCGAAGGTCGGCTCCTCCGCCAGCCAGGGCGGCGAAGAGGCGTCACGCCGGGCCGAGTGCGCCCGGTGGCAAAATGAAGAAGCTTAAGGGGGCGGCCGCCGCGACCAGGCGGGAGGAAGCAGCCACAAAGGCCAACCGCTTCCGAAGGGAAGTGAGAAGGCCGCCGCTAGTATCCGCGTAAGTCTTCATGCTCTTTCTTTTTCTTCGTCGAATCTTATCCGAGTCTTTGTTTACATACTCCCTCCGATCTTCTCCAGGGCCCCTCTCTCCCTTGAGAGAGTCACCGTCCCCTCTGTCATGGGGTCGGCGGAGACGTCCGCCAATACTCCGCGGGCCGACCCCGCCGCCGCCCTCCGGGAGGCGACGGAGCGAAACGTGCGGGAGAAGCGCGAGGAGGAGGAAGCCGAACGTCTGGAGAAGGCGGAGGCCGACAAGGCGGCTGCCTCCGTCCAGAAGGAGCTGGAGGATGCCGAGGCTGCCCTCGCAGCGAGACGGCACGCCGAGGAGGCCGCGCGTCACCGATCAGCGATGCTTGTCCCCCCACTATCGTCTGCGCCGCCGCCTCCGGAGTTCACGGGGCAAACCGGAGGGGCCGGCACTGAGGACCCCATCGTGGAGAAGGAGGGCGGCGATGTTTCTATGTCGGACACCGTTGTGCCGCCACCACCGCCTCCACCGCCGTCTGGGAGGCCGCACAGCAAGCAGCCGGTGGATCCGTCGGAGCCGCCGGCTATGGACGAGGCTGAAACGCGGCTGCTTCTCCAAGTCGCCTCGCCGGTACGTCGCCGTCTTGAGAGGGCGACCTCGGCGCCGCGTCCTTGGGAGAGCGGTGTTGCCGGCTCGGCGTCCCTAGACGCCGAGGCCACAAGCACCGCGCCCACCGGGTGGGTGCGTGGAGGCGGCACTGGGCCGTTAAATGAACTGCTTCTGGAAGTCCAGGCGGAGCTTTGGGCCGAGGGCGACGCCCTTCAAGCCTGCACCCGAGCGCATCTGGCCGCCCGATCGGCCATCCGAGTAAGTTTCTTTTCCTTTGGACTCTTGTTTGTTTCTCTGTGGGGGCGCGCCAGCGCACCCACTGGGTGTAGTCCCTGAGTTCCGGGCCGGCTGCTGAGCAGGCGGTTCGGAACTCCCTCTGGCGAGTTCCAAACACTAACTTTGTCTTCAATGATTCATTGCAGGAGTACCACAACCTCCGCGGCACTGCCTTCAACCGCAATGTTGAGGAGTTGAACAAGCGGACTGCCGACTTGTCGCAAAGCCGGAGTGAGTTCTTCTTTCTTCGCGGGGGCGCGCTGGCGCACCCGCGGGCTGTAGTCCCCGAGATTCGGGCCGACTACTGAGCAGTCGGGCCGGATCTTCCCGGTGATCTTTTTTGCTAATGACTCATTTGTCTCTTCCTTGTTTCTCAAAAGACAATGCCGTTCTTCAGGGGCAGCTGGGCGAGGCCAATACCGCCCGTCGTGCCAAAGAGGAGGAGTGTGGCAAGCTCGCCACGGAACGCAACCTGCTGGCGGCGCAGCTGGCCGAGCAGAAGGAGCTGCTCAAGACGGCACAGGACGAGGCCGAGAAGAAAGAGACCGCACTCCTGGCCGAGTTCGAGAGCGAGCGCTCTTCCTGGACTGACAGGGAGGCAATGTTGACCTCCGGTTTCCACGAGATCGAGGATATTGTTGATGGTAAGTTTCTTTCGCCTCTTTGGGCTTCCGACTATGCGTCAGGCTGACTTCTGATTTTTTCGATTTGCTTCTTTTTGTCTTGGCAGACTTCTTCCCTGGCCATTCGCAGGCAGTCCCTCCGGCCATCGAGGCTGCTCGTGCGGCACGATGGGCGGACGGTGAGGAGATCGCCGCCAATGCCCCACGGACCGTCGAGGAGTAGCTTCTGAGCATTGAAGCCCGTCTTCGTCCGGCTCACCGGCTAATGCGCCGGCTTCAGCGTGTCGGCGCCCAAGCGGTTGCCGCCTTGTGGCCAGGCATGCCGGCGCTGCGCACCGCCAGCCGAACTGCCGACTGGCTGGAGGTCGCCGCCGGTCGTCTTGAGGCTTGGAAGGGTTCCTCGTCCTAGGCCGGAGCGCGCCGGGCCTTGGAGTTTGTCAAGGCGTGGTATCCAGGGCTGGACCTGGACCGTCTGGCCGCGTTCCGATCAGAAGCCCAGGCCGAGCTGGAGGCCGTGGAGGGCGCCCTTATCGAGCGTGATGCGGCCATCGCCGAGTACACGGACACCAGCCTCTTCGTCCCCGAGCGGGCTGAAGGCGGCAAGGAAGTGCCGCCGGAGTGGTTCGGAATGAACCCGGAGTATGGCGAAGACTCGGCGGAGGTGATCGACTCCAGCACTGAGGAGGAGGACGAGGCGGAGGACGAAGGCGAGGCGGAGGCACCAGAAGACGGAGCAGGCGGCCAGTCTCAGCTTGATCGCGCCTCCAGCAACGAGCCGCGTCAAGAGAAGGCGACCGCCGCCGGAGGTGATCAAGCCGAGACCGCTCAGCCGACTGCCCTGGCGCCTGACGCCGCCGTCTCCTCCGATCCTCCGATCCCCGATGCCGCCTCCTAGGTGCCTCTACCTGTCTGTCTTAGCAATCTTTGAAAACTTTGTTAGTTTCGAACAGTTCCACCCACGGGCTGTATCTTGAACCTCTATTCGAAAATTCGGCCAAGGGCCTATGTAAATATTTATCCGATTTCCGTCTTTCCTTGCTTACTGCTCTTTAGGCTTTTCCCTTTGCCGCCTTCCCTTAGTCGCTGCCTTGCCAGTCGGACAGCCGCTCCGCGGACTATCGCTGGGTCAAGTGCTCGGCTACTTTGGGAAAGCGAGTACTTGGCCGTTTTTAGAGTTTCTTTAGCAAGTTGGATAGAAAGCGACAGGCCGACTACCCAAGAGTCGGCTGTCCTTGATAAAAGCTAATAAAGACGGTGAGCCGGCTACTCATGAGTCGGCTTCCACTTTAGAAATGTTGGAGGCCGTCTTACGCTATGTTCACACTTTAGGTCCTTAGCCATTTTTCGTGTGGGTACCCGTTCTTCCCCCCTCCTGTTCGCCTCACAGTCGCTCTGCGAGCTGCGGCTTTGCCAGGAGGCGGATTGGGCATCGCGCACTACTTGTCTGACTGCGGGAAGCTCCTCATAGCGCAAGGCGGCGAGTCCCCGGGCCGACTAGTCTGGCCCGGTGCCAAGTGGCTTGCAACGAAAGCAATTTTCTCGAAGGCATAATGCTTATCATACAGATAACAAAAAAGGGCAGTCCCCGAGCTCGTCTCGGGGGGCCCAAAGTCTTAGTACTTTAATACAAAGGGGTAGTGCGATACGTACTGCATCAACTGTAAAATCTTCGAAGAAGATTTGCATTCCACGGGCGCTCTGTTTCTTTGCCGGAGTCGTCCCTCTTGCGCGCTCGGGGCTTCTGAGCGTCGATCAGATAGTAGGCGTCGTTTCCTAGCACCTTGTTGATGATGAAGGGGCCTTCCCAAGGCACCGACAGCTTGTGCTGGCCGGCTGTTCGCTGGATCAGCCGGAGCACAAGGTTGCCTTCTTGGAAAGATCTTGGCCTGACCTTCCTGTTGTAGTATCGACGCAGGCTCTGCTGGTAGATGCCGTACCGGCTGAGTGCCAACAGCCGGCCCTCTTCCAGTAGATCGACGCCATCTTGTCGTGCTTCTTCTGCTTCTTCCTCGGTGTACATGGTGACTCGCGGGGAGTCAAACTCTATGTCCGTTGGGATGACGGCTTCGGCACCATAGACGAGGAAGAAGGGTGTGAAGCCGGTTGACTTGTTTGGAGTTGTGCGTAGACTCCAGAGGACAGCTGGCAGCTCCTCAAGCCAACAGCCGGCAGATCGCTCCAGCGAGACGACGAGTCGAGGCTTGATGCCGGATAAGACAAGGCCGTTTGCTCGCTCCACCTGGCCATTTGACTGCGGATGGGCAACGGACGCTAAGTCCAGTCGGATGCCCTATGTCGCGCAGAAACGGGCCAAGGCGCCTTTGGCAAAATTCGTGGCATTGTCGGTGATGATGCTGTGTGGGATGCCATACCGAGTTGTGATGTCAGCAATGAAGGTCACTGCAGTCGGACCATTTAACTTCTTGATGGGTTTTGCCTCCACCCACTTGGTGAATTTGTCTACTGCGACCAGCAGGTGAGTCAAGCCACCTCGTGCCGTCTTGAATGGTCCCACCATGTCCAGACCCCAGACTGCAAAGGGCCAGGCGATGGGTATAGTCTTGAGTGCAGAAGCCGGCTGGAGTGGCTTGGAACGGAAAATCTGGCACCCCTTGCACTTTTGGACTAGTTCTTTGGCCTCTTCCAGGGCGGTTGGCTAGAAGAAACCGTGCCGGAAGGCTTTGGCGACGAGTGCCCTGGAGGCCGCATGGTGACCGCACTCGCCCTCGTGAATGTCTCTGAGGATTGCTTGGCCTTGTTCTGCCTCGACGCAGCGTTGGAAAACACCGGTAACGCTGCGCCTGACCAGCTCTCTATTGACTATGGTGTAGGCTGATGCTCGGCGTTGTACTTGCCGAGCCAAGATTTCATCGGTTGGCAGCTCTCTGTTTACTAAGAATCTGAGGATGGGCTGGGCCCATGAAGGTGCTGCTATTTCTTCAGCTGCCACGAGTGCAACTTGGATAAGGGTGGCCGGGCTGGGAGGCGGCGGGTTGGAGTCCGCAGCCGCTTGCTGGTTTGATGAAATCCCGGGGCTGACTGGAGCAGTTCCTGGGCCTGGCTCTGGAGTCTTCGATCTTGCCGCGGCAGTCCCCGGGCCGGGTTTTGAAGTCCCCGGGCCGGCTTCGACTGTGTTCTTCTTGGAGTCGGGTCCGGCGTCCTCAGGCAGAGCCGGCACAAAGATTGAATCTGATTCTGGTGACGGTTTGATAGAAGGCTTGAGGAGGCGCCGGAGGGCGACGCCAGATGGTATTGCCTGGCGAGTAGAGCCGATTCGTGCCAAGGCATCTGCTTGGTCGTTGTCGTTCCTTGGCACATGAAGGAACTCGCACCCCTCGAAGTATCCGCTGAGCTGCTGAACGAGGAAACGATAGCTCGCCATATTTGCGTCCTTGGCATCCCAATCACCAGATGATTGTTGGACTACCAAGTCGGAGTCGCCATAACACAGGATCCGGCGAATGCCGAGCTCTTTGGCAAGCCGGAGCCCGTGTATGAGCGCCTCGTACTCGGCCACGTTGTTGGAGGCGGCGAAGTGGATCTGCAGCACATATCTTAGCTTGTCGCCCTTAGGGGAAGTGAGGATGACGCCGGCTCCCAAGCCGGTGCGCATCTTGGAGCCGTCAAAGTGCATCCGCCAATGGGTGGAGTCAGGTGCTGGCGGCAGGTACTGGGTCTCGGCCCAGTCGACGAGGAAATCGGCCAGCGCCTGCGACTTGATGGCGGTGCGGGACTCGTAGTAGATGGTGTAGGGAGCTAAGTCAATGGCCCATTTCGCCACTCAGCCAGAAGCATCTCAGCTTCCGATGATCTCGGCCAGCGGGGCTATGCAGACCACAGTGATTGGATGCTCCTGGAAGTAAGGCTTCAATTTCTTGGTGGCAAAATGTACGCCGTAGCACATCTTCTGGTAATGGGGGTAGTTCTGCTTGGAGGTCGATAGTACTTCACTCAGGTAATATACCGGTCTCTGGATAGGCAGCGCCTTGCCTTCCTCCTTGCGCTCGACTACCATGACTGTGCTGACTACTCGGCTGGTGGCGGCAATGTATAGGAGCATGGGCTCTTTGGGAGTCGGAGCCGCCAGCACAGGGGGAGTAGTCAACATCTTCTTTAGTTGGAGAAAGGCCTCGTCCGTCTTGGGAGTCCACTCAAAGAAGGTCTTCTTCTTCATGAGCTGATACAAAGGGAGAGCCTTCTCGCCCAGCCGACTGATGAATCGGCTGATGGATGCCAAACAGCTGGTGAACTTCTGCACATCTAATAGTCATCTGGGTGCTTCCATCCTCTCGATGGCCTTGATCTTCACAGGGTTGCACTCTATGCCGCGTTCGGAGACCAGGAAACCGAGGAGCTGGCCGGCTGGTACTCCAAAAATGCACTTCTCTGGGTTGAGCTTGATCTGGAATCGGCGCAGATTCTCGAAGGTTTCCTTGAGGTCCTCCAGCAAGGTCCCATGCTTCTCCATCTTCACCACTACATCATCCACATAGACGTGGGCATTTCTGTTGAGTTGCTTCAGGAGGCACTTCTGCATGCAATGCTGAAAGGTGGCGCCGGCATTTCTCAAGCCGAACGTCATGGTCAGGTAGCAGAAGGCTCCAAATGGTGTGATGAAGGCGGTTTTCAGTCTGTCAGCCGGGTTCAGCTTGATCTGGTGATATCCCGAATACGCATCTAGGAAGCTCAACAGCTCGCATCCGGCTGTGGAGTCTATCACCTGATCGATTCTTGGCAGAGCAAACGGGTCCTTGGGGCAAGCTTTATTGAGGCTTGTGTAATCAATGCACATCCGCCACTGCTTGTTCTTCTTCAGCACTAGAACCGGGTTTGCTAACCACTCTGGAAAGAATACTTCCATGATGAAGCCGGCCGCCAGGAGCCGGGCTATTTCTTTTCCAACAACTCTTCTTTTCTCTTCCGACAGGCGGCGCAAGGGCTGCCTGACGGGCTTCATATCAGATCGGATGTGTAACTTGTGCTCGGCGAATTCCGTCGGGACACCAGGCATGTCCTTGGGGGACCATGCGAAGATGTCGCGATTCTCATGGAGGAAATCGACGAGCTCGCCTTCCTATTTGCTGTCAAGGCCAGTGCCTATGACAGCGTACTTCTCTGGGTGTTCTGGGTCCAGTGGTATCTTCTTTGTTTCCTTGGCCGGCTTGAATGATACTTCTGCTTCCGACTCCTTGGGGTCGGGCGACAACTCAGGCTGCTTGCCGGCCATCGCCACGACCCGATCAAGAAGCCATTTCTCAGCTGCGACCACCAAGGACTCGGCCAGCCGACTACTTTCGGCCGCGCAAGCAGACGACTTCCTGTAGTCGCCGGACACGGTTAGGATTCCCATGGAACTCGGCATCTTCATCTTGAGGTAGGCGTAGTGGGGCACCGCCATGACCTTGGCCAGGGCGGGTCGGCCAAGCAATGCGTGATATGGGCTTTCAAGGTCCACCACCTCAAACCAAACTGGCTCTCGGCAGAAATGATCCTTGTCTTCGAAGAGGACATCTATCATGATCTTGCCGATTGGCGAGCAGGAAAGGCCGGGGACGATTCCGTGAAACACAGTCCGGCTGCTCTGAAGCTATCTTCGCTTGATTCCTAGTTTCTCTATCGTGTCCTTGTACAGGATGTTGATACTGCTGCCTCCGTCTATCAGTACTCGCAAGAAGCGAGCGGCCCGCCTGTCCGTGGCAAGGGTGGCGGCTAGGACCAAGGCGTAAGAGCCTGGGCTCGGCATCACCTATGGGTGATCAGCTCTGCTCCAACTGATGGGCCTTTTGGACCAATGCATGAACTCTGGAGTGCTTGATGCAACTGCATTTACTTCTTACTGCTGTTGGCGCCTGCTGCGCCGGTCGTCCGCTATACTGGTGAACACAACATAGGCTCCGTGCTCGTCCGGGAACTCGTCTTGTATCGCGCCGACTGGCCTGACGGCTGGCTGCTGGGGCGGCTGCGGAGGAGGCGGCCCAGTAGGAGGGGGAGGGAGCAGGCCGTCCCCCTTGGTGATTCTGGTCAGCCAGTGACATTTCCGGGTGGTATGGTTGGACGGCTTCGCGCCGCTGTGGAACTTGCAGGGACCATCCAGAGTTTGTTCATAGGAGAAAGCTGGCAGCCAGTTGGACTTGCCGCCCTTCTGCCGCTTTGCCGGAGGCGGTCCCTCCAGTTGTTGGTCTTCTGCCGTCGCCACCTGCCGACTGCTGGAAGTCGGCAGCGGGGCCTTGCGCTTCTGGTCATTCTGCTGCTGCCGCCGACTGGTGTCTCCAACCGGAGTTCTTGGAGCCTGAGGGGCGACTTTGCCAGTTGCGCTGACCCGAATCTCCGCCTTCATGGAGGAGTCGACCGTGGCGTACTTGTCCGCCGTGATCAGCAACTCGTCGAGGGTCTCCGGTTCATCGCAGAGGAGCTTGTGCTTGAGGAGGGTGCCTTCTCTGCACCCGGCAGTAAAGTACTCAATGGCCTGCACCTCGTGCACTCCCTCGCAGGAGTTCCAGAGTTCGCCCCAGCGCGTGAGGTAGTCGCGAGTAGACTCGTCAGGGCCTTGCACGCACAAGGAGAGCTGGCGTGGCTTGGGAGGTCGCTTGTACGTGCTCGTGAAGTTGCGAACGAAAGCCTCGGTGAAGTCGACCCAACTGTTGATGCTGCGAGGTTTCAGACTGTTTAACCACGTCCGGGCCGAGCCCTGGAGCATGAGCGGGACGTATCTTACGGCAACACGCTTGTTGCCGTTCCCTATGTTGACAGCCATGGAGTAGTCGATCAGCCAATCCTCCGGCTTCATGGTGCCGGTGTACTTAGGCGTGTCTCGGGGGAGCGTGAACCCTTTGGGAAAGGGCTCGTCTCGGATGCGGGGTCTGAAGCAGGGGGGACCCAACTCGTCTTCTTCTTCCAGCGCCAGGGATCGGTGGAGTCGGTCGATCCGGTGGCGGGCGTCATTCTCTCCGACTCCCTCTCGGCGGCCAAGGCGGTCGCCGAGAGTCGGATGTTCCACGGGCGGCGGGGAGACTCGCCTTTCACCGCGAGGGGGGGAGGCTGGTAGTCGTCCCGCCGCTCCACAGCCCTAGGGCGGCCGTCTTGGTCGCACTCGATGGTGATGTGAGTCCGGCTATGGCTGACAGCCAGCTCCTTGTCCTTCTTCCCACGAGCTCCGCCAGTCGGCGTCCGAGACGTTGGTCTCAGCGAAGCGGTGGGTCGTCGTTTTGGCGCTGCGGCGCCTCGGTGCGGCAGCCGGCACCGTTCTGCGCGGCGGCCGCATCGAGGAGCTGCTGAACTCGCTCCATCATTATGCGGAACTCTTCACCTTCGAAGTTGTCGAGCTTGTCTGCCGCCGCCTGGGCGGCACGGATATTCTCTGCGGGCGTGGCGTACATAGGGCGATCAGCCCCGAAGAGGTTTGCGATTGCCGCGCCGCGCTGTCGGACCGCGCTTAGGCGGCTAGGCCCAGTTGGAGCCGGCGAACAGCCTACGGCGCGATCCATCTCTCGTTGGTAAGCTTCTGACAAGCGCCTCATACTTGCCAGTTTCTTCGCGCCATCGACGAGCTGAAGGCGCAGTGCCTCCAGTGTCTCGGCGTCGGCGTCCTCTGGAATCGGCGCCGCAAGGCCTCGCAGGGCCGCGTCAAGCGGGTCGTCCGCTCCTTCACCGGAGCGCTCACCGTGCTCGAGGACGAGGACCTCAGTGACGGTGCTTCCGCCGCTCCCCGCGTATGGGAGCGGCTCGTCGTAGACCACCACGTTGGTGGGGAACGCGTCGAGCGACGCGGTGTCGGAATCGACCAGCATTGGGTCGGTGATCCTATGGACTCCACGTCCGCGGCAGGCTCGCCGACGACGTGGAGTTGGTCGAGGAGGCCCGCGAGGAGGCTCTTGGGGGCGCTCGTGCCTGTGTCCGATGCAGGCTCATCGGATAGGTGAAGCTCACCGATAAGATCGGCGAGGCAGCTGGCCGCACAGGCGATCTCCGCACCATGCAGTGCGTCGGCACAGACGCCATCCGGCATGCCGGGCTGGCTGCGCTCGCCGGGAAGGAACAGGGTTCCCGTCCAGAGCAGATCTCCGAACGACGGTGCACCTCGCACCACGGTGGGCGCCAAATGTCGGGGGTTGGATACGACATATGCCAAAGGATGGCTTATCATGGTGGGAGCGAGTAGAACGTCGCCGGTGCCTGGAAGCGGGATGAGGCGAAGACATGCACGCCGGTGGATCTTACCCAGCTTCAGGGCTCTCCTAGGAGATAACACCCCTACTGCTGCTCTGCGGGGTCTCCGCATAGTCACTCAAACAAGGTGACTACAATGGTGCTCCTAGAGCTGTTTTGGGAGGCAGGAGAGAGCAAGGCTAGTTCTCTCCTCCCATGCTATTTGGTCTATCTCTACTCAGGTCCGAACCCTTTGCATGGGTGCCCCGGGAGGTTTATATAGGCCTACCCCCCGGGGGTACAATAGTAATACGGCTGGGCGCGGGTCCCAGCCGTCTGTCTCTCTGGCCACCGCCCTTCTTGCCGGCTTCTAGGGCCTGCCGACTGGCGGGTCCCACGGACAGGCTTGATACTGTAGCGACACTCCTGGTGACGCAGGCTTGCTCATCGGGTCGTGGCAATAGTGCCGCCGTCTATCGGGCGATCACCGTCGCCACTCCCCATCTTGTCTGGTTAATGGCTCGTGGGGCCCTGGGGAGGAGTCGGCTGACTCCTGGGAGGCCGACTCCCACAGGTCCGTCTTCGGGCGCCCAGGCCGCCTTCGGCCCTCCCACTGACAGGCGGCCCCGCCGCCTCTGGGTCGTACAGGCCGACGTCGTGGGCACAGCGTACTGCGCATTGTGGCTGAGGTTAGGGCAGGCATGGCAACAGTGTCGCGCCTCGCCGGAGATCTTCCAGCGATACGGCTCAATGTAGCCATGCCAGCCCTTCGTGAGCAGGGGGGAGACGGCCACGTCGTGATCGTACCCCGTATCGTACTTCGGGATGAAGGAGGAGTCACGGGCCGACTCTCCAAAGTCGGCCTCTTTGGAGGTCGCCAGCTCGGAGTCGGCCTTTCTTGAGGTCGCGATCCCAGAGTCGGCTTATTTCGGAGTCGCCGTCTGGGACTCGGCTTGAGGGGTGCTGCCTGCCCCGATGTCTTTGAAAGGTCTTGGGGCCCGGGTTAGCCTACCCGTGGCCCATTACTCCGATAATGCTTATGTGCCCTGCAAACCAAAGAGGACAGAGAAGAATAGAGAGACGCGCACTCGACCTCTAAGCTAGGGGTTAGCCGCCGCCAAGCACTATCGACCCTAACCGAGGAGGAGACTCAACCTAGCATGCATGCTATAACTTAGGGCGCCAGCGCTTCATTTATTTATGCTCAGGGTCTACGCATGGCTTTGTACAAAGGGTTACATGCCTTGCCGGCAAGGCTTGTACAAAAGGGTGGCTTGCCGGGGGGGCGGCAGCCGTGCCTTATGGGTAAAACTTGTGAAGATGCTCGATGTTCCAGGAGTTGCTCACTGGAATGTCATCTTCGGTCTCCAGGCGCACTGCGTCGGGCCTGGTGACTCGTGTTACCCGATAAGGGCCTTCCCACTTTGGCGTCAACTTGTTGGAATTCTTGGCCGATTGAACGTGCCGAAGAACAAGGTCGCCTTCCTCAAAGATCCGGGCATGAACCTTGTGGCTATGGTAGCGGCACAAGGCTTGCTGGTAGCGTGCTGCTCTCACAGCCGCCCGGAGACGATCTTCCTCAAGGAGCGTCGCGTCATCTTGCCGCAATCTCTCTTGCTCAAGCTCATCATAAGCGAGCACTCGAGGTGACCCGAATATGAGTTCCATGGGGAGAACTGCTTCTGCCCCATAGGTCAGGGCAAAGGGTGTCTGGCCGGTGGCTCGATTTGGTGTTGTTCTGATCGACCAAAGAACCGCCGGCAACTCATCAATCCAGCGCCTTCCACTCTTGTGCAGCCTGTCGAAAGTTTTCGTTCTTAAGCCTCGCAGAACTTCAGCATTTGCTCTCTCCGCTTGGCCGTTGCTCCGTGGATGTGCCACGGAAGCAAAGCAAACCTTGCTGCCGAGGTCCTCAATGTATTGCATGAAGGCATGGCTTGTGAACTGTGTGCCGTTGTCGGTGATGACCCTGTTGGGTACCCCAAAACGGCAAACTAGCCCTTTGAAGAACTTGACGGTCGACTCTGCTGTCACCTTCCTCACCGCTTCCACCTCTGGCCACTTTGTGAACTCGTCGATTGCAATGTACAAGTACTCAAAGCCCCCAACGACACGGGGGAAAGGGCCCAATATGTCGAGCCCCTAGACCGAGAAGGGCCAGGAGAGAGGGATGGTTTGAAGGGCTTGAGTTGGTTGATGAAATTTCTTTGAATGGAACTGGCACGCTTCACACTTGGTTACTAGTGACGTCGCATCCTAGAGGGTAGTGGGCCAGAAGAAGCCTTGCCGGAAAGCCTTGCCGGCAAGAGCCCTCAACCCTATGTGGGAGCCACATATGCCTCCTTGTATCTCTACCAACAGCTCTAGTCCTTCCTCCCGGGAGATGCACTTCAATTTCACCCCATTCAGTCTCTTTCTGTACAAGACGTTGTCAATGAATTGGTACAGAGCAGACCGGTGGGCTACTCTCTCTGCTTCTTCCTGTTCCTTAGGAAGCTCTCCCATTTGGAGGAATCGGACGGTGTGTTGCACCCATGCTGTAGCCCGTGGCTCGACGGCAAGGACTAAAGGCATCTCTTCTGCCATGGGAGCGGTTGTCTCTACGGCCACGGCCTGAGGCCCTGCTGGAGTCGGCTGCCCCACGGCAAGGCTCGCATCCAGGGCGGTATCTTCGCCAGCGGCCCCGGGGGACTCGGAGGGGAAGTACTTGCCGGGGCCTAGCTTCCTCCGCTTGTTCTGCCCGGCTGACAGTTCGATGGATGGTTGAGTTAGCTGAAGCACAAAAGTACCTAGTTCCACATGTAGCTTGAGGGCAGTGCGCTTTGACAAGTAGTCGGCGACGCCGTTCTCCGTCCGAGGACGTGCTCCGCTTGTATACCATCAAAGCTCTCTACTAACTTCCTCACTTCATCCATGTAAGCTTCCATCAACGGGCTTTGGTAATCTTTGTTGATCTGCCTCACGACGAGTTGCGAGTCGCCCCTGACGATGAGCTTTTTGACTCTGAGGTTCGCTGCGATCCTGAGACCGGCAAGAAAACCCTTGTACTCGGCGGTGTTATTGGTTGACATCTCCCGGGGAAAGTGCATTTGTATGACGTACTTGAGGTGCTCTCCGGTGGGTGCGACAAGCAGCACACCAGCACCGACGCCTTGGAGTGAAAAGGCCCCATCGAAGTACATGATCCAGTTGCGGCTCGTTTCCTTGCCAGGGAGAGTGGTCTCCTGTACCTCCTCGTCGGGTGTCGAGGTCCATTCTGCAACAAACTCCGCCAAGACTCTGCTCTGAATCGTCGAGGTACTCTCAAACTTTAAACCGAAACTTGATAGCTCCAGGGCCCATTCCACGATCCTCCCTATCGCATCTGGGTTGTGTAGTATCCGTTGCAACGGGAGGCGGGTGACTATGGTGATCTCGTGCGCTTGGAAGTAATGGCACAGCTTCCTCAAGGCCATAAGGAGGCCGAAGAGCAATTTTTGCACACCTGAGTACCTCGACCTAGCCCCTGCAAGAGGGAGCTGACGAAGTAAACTGGGTGCTGCACCATTTTCTTCTTTTGCGCCACTTCACCCGACCGTGCAGGCCCTGCCGCACTGGCGTCAGCCCCTGCCGGGGACTCAGTCTTGCCGGGACCAAGCCCTGCCGGGAAGGGTTCTGGCCCGCCATTCATGGACTCTGCTATTGTCGTTGCCGCTTCGTCAACCTCTCTCTGCGCTACTAGTGCGGCGCTAACCACTTGATTTGTTGTCGCTAGATATAGCAGCAACGGTTCTTGTGGTCTGGGCGCAACCGGCACCGGGGCAGAGGAGAGGTACTTCTTCAAGTCTCATAGTGCTGCCTCGGCCTCCGGGGTCCACACCACTGGGCCCGTCTTCTTCAAGATCTTGAAAAAGGGAAGGGCACGCTCCGCAGACTTGGAGATGAATCTGCTCATGGCGGCAACGCAGCCAGTGAGCTGACGCACGTCCTTGATCTGTTTGGGCGCCTCAATCTGCTCGATGGCCCTGATCTTGTCTGGGTTTGCCTCAATCCCGCGCTGCAACACAAAGAATCTGAGAAGCTTGCCGAACGGGACGCTGAAAACACACTTCCCAGGGTTCAATTTGAGGTTGATCTTACGCAGGTTTCCAAATGTTTCCTCCAGATCTTGCACAAGTGTCGCTTTGTCCTTGGTTTTGACCACTATGTCATCCATATAAGCTTCCATATTTCTATGTAGCTAGGGCTCAAAACCAATTTGTACTGCTCTTGCAAAGGTTGAGCCAACACTCTTGAACCCGAAAGGCATCCGTAAAAAGCAATACGTACCACATGGGGTGATGAATGTTGTCTTCTCCTCGTCCTCTTTTCTCATGAAGATCTGGTGGTACCCTGAGTAGGCGTCGAGGAATGATAACAGGTCACACCCAGCCGTGGAGTCAACAATCTGGTCGATGCGCGATAATAGGAAGGGATCCTTTGGACAAGCCTTATTGATGTCTGTGTAATCAATACACAGTCTCCACTTCTCGTTTGCCTTGCGCACCACTACCGGATTGGCCAACTATGTCGGATGGAGTACTCCTCTTACCAAGCCTGCCGCCTCTAGCTTCCTGATCTCCTCCGTGATGAACTCCTGCCTCTCCGGAGCCTACTTCCTGACCTTCTGCTTGACGGGCCGTGCATGAGGACAGACAGCAAGATGGTGCTCAATCACTTCTCTAGGAATGTCGGGGATGTCGGAGGCTTGCCATGCAAACACATCGACATTTGCCCGCAGGAAGGTGACGAGCTCGCTTTCCTATTTGCTGTCGAGGGTGGAGCTTATGGTAAAAGCTCCCTCCATGCCGTCCTCCTTGACGGGCACCTTCTTGGTCTCTAGTGGTGCAGCTCTGGACTTCTTGCTCTTGCCGGTGGAGCTCTCTGGCACGTCCTCGATGGGAGCGCAACACCCCGAAGAGGTGCGCTTGCTGGAGTGGGTGTGAGGGGTCTCACCGGTCTTCTTCACTCCCGGGGCTCCGCCGGCAGGAGCAGGTGCCTTAGCGGCAGCTGCTGCAACTGCCTCCCGGTATAGTTGTTTGGCGCAAATCAACGCATCTTTCTTGTCGGAGGGGACAGTGATGATGTTCATCGGCCTGGGCATTTTCAGCATGTTGTAGGCGTAGTGTGAAGCCGCCATGAGCTTGGCTAGTGCCGGGCGGCCGAGGATCCCGTTGTAGGGCAAGGGGATCTCGGCTACATAAAAACAATCCTCTCTGTCTTGTGGTTTAGCTCGCCTCTGAATGTCATGGGCAGCGTGACCTTTCCCTTTGGCTGGCTCCTCCCCGGGTTAACCCCTTGGAACGTGCCCGTCTCCTCGAGGTCTCCATCAGGGATCTGCAGCCTTTTGATCACAACAGGCGAGATCAAGTTCAGACCGGCCCCGCCGTCAACCAACATCTTTGTCACCTTGAGGTTGTGGATCGTTGGTGAAACCAACAACGACAAGCACCCGACCGCAGTAGTGCCGTCAGGGTGGTCCTCGGTGTCGAAGATGATGGGTGTGCTGGACCATTTCAGCGGCTTCCGTGCATCGAATGATGGCTCTACTGCTGTGATCTCACGCGCCCATTGCTTGAGTTGGCGGTGGGATATATGCAGCGAGGCGCCACCATCGATGCACATGGCTTCTGTGGCTTTCTAGAACTCGTGGTCGCCGGACTCGTCGTCCTCGTCACGATCATCGTCCTCTTGTTTCTTGTCGCGGCCCCGGGCAGGCCTCTCCTGCTGATTATCTTTGCCGCGGCGGCCTCCTTGGCCGCCACGTTTCTTGTCGGATCCCTCGGCACCATCTTGGCCTTTCTCCTTGTCCCGCCGCTCATACTTGCCCTTCTGCTTCTCTGCGAGTAGCTCCACTTGCCGGCAGTTTTGGAGGTCATGGCCCTTGGTGCGATGGATCTTGCAATACTGCTTGTCGGAGCCCCCTGGCTTGTCGGCAGCCGCTAAGGCCCGGCAAGCGACACACCCGGCAACCTCATTGCCGGGTTTGCCCGCCTTGGTCTTCTTGGTCGCGCCGGTGTCGTCAGATCCCTCGACGGCAAGCACGGCCTTGCCCTTGCGCTTCCTATTACAACGTGGCCCTTCTTTGCCGGGGTGGCGGTATCGTCCGTGGACTCGATTTCCGCGCCGACATCTTTGTCGGGGTACTTCATTCCCTCTTCGGCATGAGCGCACCGATAGGCCAGAACATAAAGCTCGGTCGCATCCTTGACCTTGTTCATCGCCAGCTCTTCATGCATCTTACGATTGCGCACATTCTGGTGGAATGCACTGATCACAGCGGTGGGATGAACGTTGGGGATGTTGTACTGCACTTGGCTGAACCTTTGGATGTACTTGCGCAAGTTTTCTCCTTCCTTCTGGGGGATGATATGTAAATCACTCGCCTGGCCATGAGCTTGGTGGCCTCCGGTAAAGGCGCCATCAAACTCATGGGGCAGATCCGCCCAAGAAGAAATGGAGTCCATTGGCAAGTGCATCAACCATGACATAACATTAGGCTTGAGTGCCAACGGGAAGTAGTTGGCAAGCACCTTATCATCGCGGGCCCCAACAGCTTACATTGCGATGGTGTAGATGCTGAGGAACTCCGACGGGTGAGTCTTGCCGTTGTACTTCTCGCCAACGTCAGGTTTGAACATGCGGTGGGAGGGCCACTGGAACTGCCGCAGCTCACGGGTGAAAGCCGGACAACCCATCTCGTAGGGTAGGCCACCGTAACCTCCCGTGCTGGGTGGTCCATAGTGGGCCCTGCCTGCCTGTCCGACTGGTGGCACGTGTCACGTCGGTGCTCGATGGTGGTTCGAGCGTCCTCATGGGCCCGCTCCCGAAGAACTTGGTGCTGGTCGCGATGGGTTCGCGGGTCGGACGACACGACGGAGAAATCATCACGAGCATCATCACGACGGGTCGTCACCCATGGTGGCCGGTGCAGGGGAGGGGAGTGTACTGTGGCCGCATCACCCCTGGCCCGACCTCCGCTGGCATGCAGCGGTTCGACGGAGCAACGGCCTACGGGTCCCGTCGGCCGCAAATCATCGTTGTTGGCGATGCCGACGAGGCTCCGGACGGTGGCCCTCCATTCGTCGAGCTTCTCCGTAGCGGGAGGAAAGTCGAGGAGCAGCTGCACGCGTGCTAAGGCTTCTGCTGGCGTGGGCGGCGGCGAAAGCTGGGTGGACCACGATGCACTTCGACTTCTAACTATGTTAGAAGGAGCCCCATCACGGCCCCGCAGCCGTTCGCCATCTTCGTCAGCGCCTCGACGCACATGCTGGCCCCCCTCATCCTGTGAAGGGAGCATGGGACTCTTCCCAGGGCGGCGCCCAGGGTCACCAGCAGGGCGGCGCTACTCATCGCGCACGACCTAAGAAGAGCGTGCTGTGGGCGCTGGTGTTGGCGTCTTGGAGGTCGCCGCGCCACCAATTGGCGATATGACGACGCCCCTGGAGGGCCCCGCGCCGACTGCGGGGGGCCCGACTCCATCTCCGGAGCCAGCACCGTGCAGCTCGTCGCCTGTCATACGAACGACACCGTCCATCGAGCCTCGAATGCCAGGGTGATGTGGGTGTTTGCGGGCCGCGCCACGGGTTCTCTCCGCGACTGGCCCACTACTGGTCCGCATCGGTACTGGCAGTCCGGTCCCGGACGAACCGATCGTCGTGGTATTCTTCTTCTTAGGAGCCGTGGCGATGATGAACTGCTGGGCTAACTACTAGACCAGATTCTCACAATTGCGCCCCCTACCTGGCGCACCAAAGATGTCGGTGGGGAACGACACCTATGGGATCACAAGAATCCCTACTACGGTTGCAGGGCGCGGGGTTGTGAGAAGAGCAGAACTAGTAATCATCACAAGGATCGTTTACCCAGGTTCGGTGAGGGAGTCCTGGATAAGGGGGTATCCGGACAGCCGGACTATATACTTTGGCCGGACTATTGGACTATGAATATACAAGACAGAAGACTTCGTCCCATGTCCGGATGGGACTCTCCTTGGCATGGAAGGCAAGCTTGGCGATTCGGATGTAGATCTCCTTCCCTGTAAACCGACTCTATGTAACCCTAGCCCCCTCCGGTGTCTATATAAACCGGAGGGTTTAGTCCGTAGGACTCATCATCATCAACAACAATCATACCATGGGCTAGCTTCTAGGGTTTAGCCTCTCTAATCTCGTGGTAGATCAACTCTTATAATACTCATATCATCAAGATCAATCAAGCAGAAAGTAGGGTTTTACCTCCATCGAGAGGGCCCGAACCTGGGTAAAACATCATGTCTCCAGTCTCCTGTTACCATTAGCCTTAGACGCAGTGTTCGGGACCCCCTACCTGAGATCCGCCGGTTTTGACACCGACATTGGTGCTTTCATTGAGAGCTCCTCTGTGTCGTCGCTACAAGGTTAGATGGCTTCTCCAACCTTCAACCACGCTGTCCTGGGCGAGACTTTTCTCCCTGGACAGATCTTCATGTTTGGCAGCTTCACACTGCGGGCCAATTCGCTTGGCCATCTGGAGCAGATTGATAGCTACGCCCCCGGCCATCAGGTCAGGTTTGGAAACCTAAACTACACCGCCGACATCCGCGGAGACTTGATCTTCGACGGATTCGGGCCTGTGTCAGGAGCGCCGAACAATCACGACGTGCACGACCTAGATCGGCAGTCGGACAGTATTCAGAACATCGCATCTGCTACCGCTCCAGACTCCGCTCCAGAGCGGGTCGTGCCTTCCAAGGACGGGTGGATGGACCCCGCCCCGGAGGCCGCACACTCCTCGGTGTTGGAGCCAAACACAGACTCCTCTCCTAAAGGGATCTGTGTCTCCGGACCCCCGGACTCATCTCCGGCAGTGTGTTCCGGACCGCGCGCACTCATACCCATTGAATCTAACTGGGCTCCAGTCATGGAGTTCACCGTCGCGGACATCTTTCAGCACTCACCCTTCGGAGACGTGCTAGATTCTTTAAGGTCTCTCTCTTTGTCAGGAGACTCCTGGTCGAACTATGTCCGGCTCGAGTGGGAAGCTGGTGATGAAGAAATTCGTTTCCCACCCACCACCCACTTAATAGCCACGGTCGATGACTTGACCAACGTGCTCAACTTCGACTTCGAAGACATTGACGGAATGGACGACGATGCAGGAGAAGAACAGGAACCACCGCCCACAGGGCGCTAGACGGCCACCTCTTCATATGACATATACATGGTGGATACTCCCAAAGAAACCAATGGCGATGAGGCAACGGAAGATAACCCCTCGGGGAAGAAAGCAAAACACGAGCGTCATCGGCGCCGCTCCAAGCCTCGCCACAACAATACCGGCACTGGAGGAGAAAATCCAGATGGTACCGAAGAGGAATATGATCCTGATCAACCTACCTTCGGGCAAGCCGACCAAGATCTGCTCACAGACAGACGGACTAAGGACCGGGCAGCCAAAGAATACGGACTCGAGCGCCGAACAAAATACTACCCAAAGCGCAGGCTACAACCTCAATTCGAAGAGGTGGCACCAAAAATCAAACGCAAGCCTACACCGTGCCGACAGCACACTGCGGCAAGGGGCTGCGCACAAGACAAGCGTTACATACCAAACAGCAACATAGAAAGTACCCCGTATGCATCAGCGGATAGAAACAGAATCTACAAACCCTGGTGCAACAAATATAAGCGTCCCAAGACAAAAAATGGCGCCCAGGGAACGGCGGTCAACACAGGAGCCCGTCATCCTCAACCCATTAAGCGGGAGAAGAGACTTCAACATCTTAATCCGGGCCCCTCCAGCTTGAACCGCATACTTGACCGACCATGTCAAACCCATGGTACCCCAGGAGCAGCAGCCAATCATACAAATAGAGAATGTTGGGTCTTTAAACAAATCGGTAGGCCGGCACCATAAGGAGCATGAAGAAGCCCGGATTATCAAGTCCAGGGACCAGTAACTCGAGGATCAGACTCACCAAATAACTCGTTATAGAGTATCATAAATAGGCGTGATGGCCATCCAGGCCCCGCCACCCCGGAGCTGGTCTCCGGATAGCCAAAAGTGTCATACCCACTTTCGGTCTAACACCCCTATGCAGGAGCTACTCAGCACCACCAGGATACACTGCGACTCAATGCATTACCACCTAAGACCGAGCTTTGCCTCGGTGCCGAAGAATATTCGGCTACTTTCATCACTAAAGCAGCGAGTCACGGTTTTTTCTCAATCGAACTTAGATTTGACAGCCGAACTCCCGGACACCGATGAAGGAGTCTGAACTACCTCAGGATACCCCAACCTAATCACAGATCATACAGACCCTTCAGCATAAGCTGAACGGATCACATCCATGGCTCAGCCACTGTTCACACACGCCTCTTAAGCACTATTTACAGGTTCACCCTCGCGCACAACCGGACCGGCGGCTTGGAATCAGCTCGGACGCATATAGGGGGATGTCCACCCCACCTGAACACAATCCGGATATTCCTCCGGACCCGCGCACAGCCAACCACTGCCTGGCCCCAACAGGTTCTGCCATCATGCCTCTCTTTTATAACATGCACCGTACCCATACGCATAAACGTATTACTTAAATACAGCATGTGGAGTCATTTGACGCTTACCTGCTATTTTCAACGACATTTTGTCATAATGGCATCCGAAACATCTTGTTATGCCTTTGAACGTCAGGGGCTTCCTCGCACCCGTACTACGGCGTCTAAAGTCCGAACACCCTCTCGGTTGTTCGACACCCCGAACTTATAGCAGTATATGCATCAGCTCTGAATCATGTCTTGGGTCATTGGTTGGGTTTGCCCGGCTCCCATGTTTTGGTACCTTATGTTCCGCAATATCGGCTAAGGTAGCTGTGGGGACCCCGACCCATAAGTCGTGATCACCGAATGCACGTGTACAGTGATCCCAGATATCAATGCTCACTGAACACACAGAAGCTGAATAACAAGAGTCTTACATCCATACATACTGTCTTACACAAATTATGACCATTATGGTCAAGTCTTACATAGATAAAGCCACAAGGGCTGAATACCAAATAAACTTAAGCAGCGGAAATCTTCGTCGATAAGTAAAATCCATGCCATCTGCCTTAACCCTACAGGCATTCTGACTGGGAAACATCCTATTTCGCATGTTCTTCTCCAAAGAATTCTTCTTCGAACTCCGGTTCTTCCATGCCTGGCTAATTAAATAACCATTGGCAAGCCAATGAGTACTTTGAATGTACTCGCAAGCAACCCATGATTGGAACAAGGCACAAGAATGCAAAGATATAACACTAAGTAGGTAGTTTGCAGAAAGCTAGTTTTGCGTGCGATGACATGATCTGCCAACATGTAAAGTATGCATCATGAGAGTACAGGCATCCGTATGAACAAGTTACAGATATCAACATAAGCGGAGTTGGACACCAATCCAACTCGATCATCGTGTCAAGCCATCTGACTTAACCCAAAGAGTTTTATCAACATGCACACACGATTTGTAAAACTCTGGACGTAGTTTAAGCAGCACCGCCCAACTGTCCATGACCGTGGACATGGCTATTCGAATAGTTGTACACTCTGCAGAGGTTGCACATTTTACCCACAAGATCCAGGGAACTTTCGTGTCACCCACGACCCGCGGTACCTCAAGTACCCGGGGTAAGCACCCGATCACTATCTTTCCCTAGACGACACTAACAAGGAGTCCACTCGTTGTTCCGTATCCTCACGATGTACATCATACGAGACTCACTCGAGATCGTAACATCCGAGAGGGGACGCAACAGTGTATCCGGTGCCCTGTAAAAACAGTCATGGCCGCCCTATCTGGCACGACCCCATCCCGAGAGAGAGCACCAACTCTCCCCTATCACTAGTAATGTGGGCTCCAAGCTAGTATCGGCCTAGGTAATCAATAACGCCCTTTCCCATAAAAGGGTAGAGTGGTTGCGCATGTAAGGTTGGGACAGTCGACAAATCTTAAATCTAATCCGTTTCCGAAAACAACACACACTTGCCTCGGTACACCACTTCGTCATCAAGTGGTTACCCATCTCATCATCTCCCTCGGGCATAAGTGGCACCCGACGGGATTTTCGAAAAGTCTTTTGAAAATACTTTGTCTCCTTCACCATGCATATACCCGTCCTTTTTTTTGTGTAGCATCTACTTTAGCATCCTATCTACTCCCACCGGCATAACCCTCATAAGAAGGTAGGGTCATGCATAATGCAAGTATCAACGAGGAAGTAAAGGTGGCAAACCACCCCATGTGGTCACCACAGTATCATGTCTCCGATGCAAGCAATAAAAGTGCTATATGACATGCATAAAAAGGGTTTCATAGACATGGTCAAAGGGTTGCTTGCCTGGCTTAACAAAGTCTTCTGGGTCTTCAAAGTCTTCTAGTCCAACTCCTTCGTCAGCAACGCAATCTATCGTTGCAAAATAATAACGGGAAAAATAAGGCAATAATAAAACAAAAAAACCAAAGTGCTCAGAAAAATGTCAACCCATTTTTGTTAAATACTAGGGTGAAAACTAAGAAGGGGAAAATTCCTAGTTTTGGATTTGGAGTAGCAGAATAGAAGAAATGGATTTTCAGAGGGGTTTAAATATATTCAAATTTGAATTTGAATATGAACAGTACATAAAAGTTGGTTGGTCATGAATGAAAGTTATACCATTAAATAGGTGGGATTTTTAGAAAAATATGGGAGTTGGAATTATTGCATTTGGATGAATATTTAATCCTGTGGAATTTTTGCAAGTTTGATAGAAAAGAAAAAGGGAAAGGAGCACTGTGCAACTGGGCCAGAAGAGCCGCAGCGCAGCAGGCCTAGGGGGAATCCAGCCCATGCAAGGCTGCCACGTCGAAGGCGTATTTGGGAAATACACCTCCAGCCGACGCAGTGAACCGGTGTGCGTGCATGTGTTTTAAACCTGACGGGTGGGGGCCACCCGTTAGAGTGTGAGGCTGACCGACGGGCCCCACGGCCGTCGTCTTCAACCTCGGGCCAGAGAGGGAGGCGAGCTCACCGGCATTGCTCTGGTTGACGGCGAGGCGATCCGAGGGCACCGGTGTGCTCAAGGCGGAGTCGCCTTTCGGGTGAAGGTGGAGGTGGTCGCCAGAGTGTAGGGGTTCACCGGCGACAAGGAAACCGGCGGAAGAGCTTCAGGAGGCGGCGGTTCCGGCCATTTCTGGCTGCAAAAGAAGCGGGGAGGAAAGGGGAAATGATCAGTGAGCCACAAAGGTTCCAGATCAAGGAAGAGGAGCGGCGGAGAGGGCATGTACCCTTAGATCGACGGCGACCCGAGGCAGCGGAGCTCGAGCTTGATCTCGAGCTCGGGCTCGTTTGGAGAGGGATGAGTGGTGTAGGGGGTGATTAGGGGAGTGAGAGAGCGAGTGGTGAGGAGAGTAGGGCTCGGGGAGGCCCTTAAATAGGCGAACGGCGAGGTGCCGTGGACCCGTGCGCCGGCGAGCTCCTGCTCGTTGCTACAGGGCTCGGAAGGAGTTGGCGCCGTGTCTGGTGTGTTGCTGGGCGTGGACTACACCGAGGTAAGCTAAGGGAGAGAGCGGGGTAAGGCCAGAGATGCTGCGCGTGTGAGGCCGCTCATTGGAGCTCTCGGGCGGCCGGTGCGCGTGCGAGGAGGGTAGCAGGAGGGAGAAGGAGGAGGGGGACCAGGCTGTGGCGTGTTGCGGACATTGAGGAGCATCGTCGGGCGCGCTGGGGAGGCCCAAGGTGCCCGGAGGTGGTTGGCAGGGGGCGGCTACAGTGCGGGAGCGCACTGTGGCGCGCTCCAGAGCATGCAAATGGCCGGCATGCCATTTTTTGGCAAAGTGGGCACGGCCAAGCATGTCTGGTAGCTCTAGGGAGGAGTAAAGAATGTGGGGAAAGCCTTGGATTCCTTGGGTGGCCACTGGAGTGAGGAGGGAGGTGAGGAAGAGGGGTGCAAGGGCTGTCCAGAGAGGTAAAAGAGGTGTTTTCACCCCTCAATTATTGATCTGAGATGCAGCCATTGCTACTGGAGGTAGAAGAGGTCTAGGAGGGGCTGTGGTAAAAAGTTGAGGCCATGGAGAAGAGTGGAAGTGGTCAAAACAGGGGTTTTAGTAAAATGGCAGAAGGTGTTTGTTGCTGGTTTGGGCAAGAATATGAACTCCTCTTGTCATGAGGCTTGACAGGGTCAAATGTCATGAGATAATAATAGGTTCCACCAAGGTTGAGTCCATTTGGGCAAAGTTTCCAATGCAACTTTTGTAAACCCTAGAAATCAACATAAATGAGTTTTCCAAGATCTAGACATGCAAAACTATTCTCCTTGATGCACCACTTGGTGCAGTGTCATCATTTGGGGTTTAGAGCATGCCCACAAAGGTTGAGAGCAAAATAAGAAAGTTGACAATGTAAAGTTGTTCAAATTTGATTCTGGACAGAGAGGGTCTTGAGGCACTTTAATCAAGATATCATTTTCTCCAACTTGTGCCATTTGGTCTAGATACATAATTAGACCATTGGAGCATGTGCACCAAGTTTGAGAACATTTGGACATGTTTGGCAATGTAGAGTTGCTCAAACTTCAAAATGGTCAGGGATGGTTTTGAGGAGATTTGTGGATGTTATGTTGATCTCCAAGACATGAGGCTTGGCAAGATCATCCAACATGTCATATGTGACATGCTAGAATTTTCTTGGAATTTTTAGAGAATATTTCCTTTGTAAACATTTCAAAAGCTTGAAATATCCAGAAAGGGTTTTTGAGGGGTTTGACCAATATTTTGAACATGACCATGTGTTGAAACTCTTATATATGGACAATATATGTCTACTGAGTTTCCCTAAATTTTCACAAATATTTTTAAAGTGTTAAAAAAATTAAGCTATTAAAGACCATTTCTGGCCTAAATAAAAAGCCTTTAAATAAAATAGCAAAATGACTTTTAAAATTATACTTTTGTGGTTTTTGGGAGTACTATACCTAATAGGAATCAAACATATTCTTTGAAAGATTTTTCATACCCCAAATCAAGTACTTGCAGTGCAAACCTTAATTCAGGGTTTTTTGGAAAACTAAATTTAGAAAATACTTTTTGGCCAAATTATTTTTGTAAGAAAATTCTATATTGTACTATACACATGGTATGATCATTGGGCAGAAGTTTTGGATCAAGGAAAGGAAGTATAGAAGGTGAAGCTATGTTGACTTTTAAGAGCACTTGAAAACACACAGAGAAAACCAACTCAAACAAAAAGTCAAATAATGCAAAAGTTTTTGTCAAACCACACTTTATCATGATTTATCATCTTAAGTGTTGTGCCATGAAAATCAGGGTGTGACAGTAGCGCTGGGAGAACTACTGCGATTGTGTCCCGGTTCTGCCGGATGAACACCTCAGTAGAGAAAGCCGAAAACTGACCGTCATGATAAGGCGAGAGCTGGTCAGCTGTTCGAGAGGTTGTCAAATCTTTAAGGATTTATTCCGCATAATGCCATAATAAAATGCAGCGTGCGAAGCATCGGTCCACCGATCAGGCGCTATTAGAGCCCCCCGTGCGGTCTTCCGAACAATAGGGGTTGCGCCGCCCATACTCGAAATCCTATGGCTAAGTGAGAGTAATAAAGCTTTATAGTCCGATTGCCTGGTTCACTGTGCTGAACACCTCCTTCATGGACCCATGAATGAGATAAAGAGTGTTCATGTGTATCCCGAACACCCCCATAGTTCCTACGTGGGGGCAGAAGCCGACGACTGGCCAACTCTCAAGACTAACATATTAAACGGCCGCGCAGGAATAAAATTTACACATAACAGGCACCTACATATAAGTGACTCTGTTTTGCCTTACAAAGCTAAGCACAATTGCTTTCAGGAAAAAATAATGTCTTTCGTACATTCCTCGGCCACGAGGCGGGCGCCTTTCAGGATGCCATCATAATATAGTTTGGGCTTGTAGTGCTCCTTCCCCTCCGGCGGCCCCTCGGTCATCCGCTTCTCAGCATCAAGCTTCCCCCAGTGCACTTTTGCACGGGCAAATGCCATTCATGCCCCTTCTATGCAAACTGACCTCTTAATGACGTCCAGCCGAGGGCAGGCCCTCCCAATCCGCTTCACGAGCGCAAAGAAACTGCTTGGTATGGGCTTGGCGGGCTACAACCGGATAACCAAATCCTTCATGGCTAGTTCAGCCGCCTGATGCAGCTCGATCAGTTGTTTTAGCTGGTCGACAAACGGCACCGGATAGTTCAGCGCCAAATACTATGACCAGAAGAGCTTCTCCGCAGTTTCCTTCTTCTCAGCTCAGCAGAATTGGCAGCATCAGATATGCTGCGCGGCAAATCCGCGAACGCTCCTGAAAAAATTAAGGTTCGATGGGTCACCATGAATCTTCCCTGCGAAAGCGTAAGGCGCTTTGAACAAAAATATAAAACCCCTACCGGCCGCAATCTTCCGCGCCTCCTGAATATACTTCAGCACAGCCTGGGTTTCCTCCCAAACCTCAGTCGCGGTCCGGACAGCTTGGGCGAGTTCGGATTCTTTCAATAATAAACTCTACCCCAAACTCGTTTCTTCCTACGGCCTCCTGAAGCTCTCATTCAGCTTCCACGACCCTCGCCTCGTGTTTCTCACGAAGAGCCTGCTCGGCGGCCGCTTTCTTTTCAGCCAAGGCAACAGCCTTCTTGAGAGCCTCAATTTCGGCACTTGCCCCTGGAATGCGCGATATATATACTCTAAGATAGTCACAACTACTTACTTGTGCTAAAACTTACTAAAAGCTTCCAAACATACCTTGTTGGTCCTCCAGCTGCTTCTTCACTCGGCCGAGTTCCTCCTCGGCCTGCACCGGACTCTGCTTGAGTCCGGACACTTCCACAGTTTGAGAGGAGGCAGTCACCACAGAAATCTGATCCATAAAATATACGTCATTAGCTAGGTCTCCTACGGACGGGAAGATGATCCCCTATCCGGTTCCTGTCCTCTCCGAACAGTGTATCAGGGGCTACTATCTATACTATGGCAGTCTTCTATACATACCTCCAAGCCTTTTATAAGGCTGACGCGGGATTCATTCAGTCCGCTCTCGGTGGCCTGAATCTTTTTCATCACCACGCCCATAAGGGCGCGGTGTTCATCAATAATGGACGCACTCTCTAGTGCTATCGATAGGCCGCCTGACGCCTTCGGTTCGATGAAGGCCGTAGGTGGAGAAGGATCACCCCGTCCAGTCAAGAGGGGCTGCCTGCCTGATCTCGGAGCCTTAAGGGCCTCCGGGACTGTGTCCGGCTGCGGGCCGGATCCACGACCACCCCCACCGTCGACATTCATGGGAACCGCCGCTCCCGCGTGTCTGGCCTTCGAGGTACGCCCCCTGGCTCAGGTCCCTTTTGTACAACACTTCGCTGTCACAGCCAGGCTCTTTGGAGGGGACCCTGGGAGGTGTTTCACTCTCCAGGGAATCAGAACCTAACGAGTCCTCTGAGGAGGCCTGTTGGGCCGAACGCCTCGCCGGACTGTAAAAAGCATGGTGCGAATCAAAATACTACATTCTAGTAAATTCTGGATGCATGAATATGTTCGGATTTCGTGCACTTACAATTGTACCGGGGGCTGGGCCCTGGGATCCTCCTCCGGGCTACTATCGGTAGCCGTGGTGGATGGCTCGGGGACGGATGTTCTTCCCCTCTTAGGCGAATCTGCCTCTAAGGATGAGGAGGTTGTCCTTTTCTTCCTCCCCTCGTAGGTGACTCGGGCTCTTCTTCCTCCTCATCCTCTTCCTCCTCTTCGTACCCTTCCTCCTCCTTGTTCTCTCTGGAGGATGGAAGGTCACTGGAGTCTTCGGACTTCATGTCCGAAGTGCCACGACGACGAAGACCGCTCCTGGTCTCCTTGGCTTTCTCTTTGGCCTCCTTCTTCGGCACCTTGTAAGGCGGTGGGACCGGCATCTTCATCAAAAGAGGTCCTGCCGGTTCTTCCGGCAGAGGGGCCGGACAATGGATCCGCTCTGCCACCCTCGTCCATTCCTAAAGGCGATCGTGGAAAGACACGTTAAAAACAACTCCTTCGGGACGTATCAATGAAACATACGAATACCAAGATATGATGGCGACTTACCGGACTGGCGGGGTGGGTCAATTGATGCCCGCGGTCTGCGGCCGAGTTCGGCCATGGTTTGCCGGACTTAAAGAGTACCTTCCAGATTTCCTTGTGTGAGGAGCCGAAAAGCTCCCTTAGGGTCCGGTGCTCGGCCAGGTCGTACTCCCACAAGCAGCCTCTGTGCTGACAAGGAAGGATCAGGCGGACCAACATCACCTGGACCACATCAACAAGCCTGACGCCCTTGTCCTCCATACCTTTGACGCGTGCCTGGATCACTGATAGTTCATCGGACGACGACCAGTTTATGCCCTTCTTGAGCCACGATGTGAGCCGCAAAGGGGCTCCAGATCAAAACTCAGGAGCAGTGGCCCACTTTTTGCCGCGCGGCTCAGTGATATAGAACCACTGTTGCTGCCACTCCTTGACGGAGTCATTGAAAGTACCCATCGGCCATGTGACCTTGGGCATCGTAGCTCACCATGGCGCCTACGCACTCGGCGTGTTCGCCACTCACCACCTTGTGCTTCACATTGAAGATCTTGAGCCATAGCCCGAAGTGTGGTGGGATATGGAGGAAAGCCTCGCACACGACAATGAATGTCGAGATGTTGAGGAAAGAATTGGGGGATAGATCGTGAAAATCGATCCCATAGTAGTACATGATGCCGCGAACAAAAGGGTGGAGGGGAAACCCGAGCCCGCGGACGAAATGGGGGAGGAAAACAACTCTCTCATGGGGCTCCGAAGTAGGGACAATTTGTCCCGCCGTTGGAAGATGGTGGCCGATTTTCTTGGCCAAATATCCGGCAGCCCGCAGCTTCTTAATATCCTTCTCCTGGACGGAGGAGGCCATCCACTTGCCTCCTGCTCCAGATCCGGACATTTTCGGAGGACCCTTTTTTGTGGGGAGGATGAATGCTTGAGCGCTAGGGCTTGGGCGAAAGAAAAGGGGTGAGCAGAAGTAGAAGAAGGCATGGGTAGAAGGGAGGAGGCTTTTCCCCCTTTTATCAAGGCGATAAAACTTTACGCCTCCTCGCTTGCCTAAACGGAGCCTGCTCATTCCCCACTTACCGTAATTGATGGTGCGGTTGGGTTACCCATGCCCGTATTGAAGAGGATCCCGTATTAAGGGGACACGATCTCTGATTTGACAAGACATGCCAAAGAAACCGCCTCGCGATATGTGCGGAAGCAGGTTGTAAAAGAAGGTTCGAATAAAGACCGGACCGTGGCATGGTGTCACTTTTTGAAGGATTGTCAGCAGATTGAATTCGTGGATTATTATTGTTCTCTCTACGGTGATATATGGAATGATTATCTTGCAGAGCCGGGCACGATCCTTGTGTTTGGAGTTTATCTTGGAGTATTCGGAGATGGAACCCGCCTCGCAATGCCGAAGAAAATCTATGCGCCGGATCATCGTCATTGAAACCTGGTTCAGGGGCTACTAAGGGAGTCCTGGATAAGGGGGTATCCGGACAGCCGGACTATATACTTTGGTCGGACTGTTCGACTATGAAGATACAAGATAGAAGACTTCGTCCCGTGTCCGGATGGGACTCTCCTTGGCGTGGAAGGCAAGCTTGGCGATTCGGATGTAGATCTCCTTCCCTGTAAACCGACTCTGTGTAACCCTAGCCCCCTCTGGTGTCAATATAAACCGGAGGGTTTAGTCCGTAGGACTCATCATCATCAACAACAATCATACCATAGGCTAGCTTCTAGGGTTTAGCCTCTCTGATCTCGTGGTAGATCAACTCTTGTAATACTCATATCATCAAGATCAATCAAGCAGGAAGTAGGGTTTTACCTCCATCGAGGGGGCCCGAACCTGGGTAAAACATCATGTCCCCAGTCTCCTGTTACCATTAGCCTTAGACGCACAGTTCGGGACCCCCTACCCGAGATCCGCCGGTTTTGACACCGACATTCGGGCCGCGAGGATGCGTAAAACCCTAGTCCTGCTTGGTGGATGTATTGAGTGTTCTTGAGCTCTCGGACTAGCTATGGGTGTTGCCTGGTTCCGAAGAGCCGAATCCTTTTCCAGTGCACCATGGGCCTCCTTTTATAGGCGAAAGGGATTGCCACAGTGGCACATAGGAGGTGGAAAGGCCTACTGTGCCGCGAGCTTATCGCTTGTATTACAGGACAAGACGCATTTAATGCGTGGCTTAGGTGTCCCTTCACTTTATCGGGGACGGGGGCGAGGCCTGTCCCATTCGTCACCGCTCCTCCTTGCTTCGACACACGCCCTGGCCAGCGATGCATGCGGTGCCATGTAGGCAGGCAAGCAGCTGAGGTGGCGCGGTGAGGGAGCCTCCACGAAGAGCTGCATGCTGCCACGCAGGTGCCTTCCCAGCTGGTTGGGTCGGCAGCTGCATGTGAACGGCGGTGGAGACTTGGCTGGTGTGGGCCTAGCAGTGGTCCCGCTGGCGCCCTTGGCAAGGGTCTTGCCGGGTGGCCCGGCAAGGGTCTTGCCGAGGCGCGCTGTTGTCCCCGGCAAGGACCTTGCCGGGGGTCTTGTGGGCTTCCTCGGCAGGAACCCTGTCGAGGATCGTTGCCTTCCAATCCTCATCTGATCTTGAATTCTTTGTCTTCACAAAGATCTGCATGCCACCATGGGGGTGCCTCCCGAGCCCTGCCCCATCGTGGTTGTTGGCGTTGGAGACTGTGGGCTCGAGGGTGGCTCGCTCCATTGGTGTGGGCGAGCTGCCCTGGCAAGGGTCTTGTCGGGGCTGTTGAGGTTGCCCCGGCAAGGGTCCTTGCCGGGGAAACTTGCTTTGTCCATCTGATCTCCGTGGCCTTGGTCCTTGATGTTGTTTTGTTTGTCTTGGGCCTTCGGCTTCTCTCCGTCTTCCCTTCTTGGCCCTGCTACGCATGGCCGTGGTGCGTGGCTCTGAATGCCCGTGCACAAGTAAAGGGGTCAAAAGGAGAGCCCCTACTTTTGTACACCGACAGTTGGCAACAATCATGATTGTAGATTCTTATTGAAATAGAGAAACGAATTCAAATTCAGTTCAAATTGTAGCAGTAGTATAGACATTTGGAATGCACTAAAATGTTGGTATGAGTAGGTTACATGCATTATACAGTAAGCGAAAAAATTTAATTGGACATAACATGGATTCATACTCCCTCCTTCCATCTATATAGGGCGTAATGCGTTTTTTAAGACAACCTTTGACTATTGACAAGATTAATAGTACATGACATGCACGATGTGAAAATTATATCATTGAAAGCTCCTTTCACACACGAATTTAACGGTGTGCTTTGTGTAAGTTGCATGTCATATATTATTGCTCTAATATTTGGTCAAAGTTAGCATCAAAAAAACACATTAGGCCCTATTTAGATGGAAGGAGGGAGTAGCTTTGAATAGCATTTGTATAGTAAAATGGGGCAAGACTCTCTCTTTGTGTGGTGTGAATAGTTTTATTTTTTTTCGTTTTCCTTTTGGTTGAGGGAAGTGCGAATTGATTTGGTGCGTACAAGTACAATATTACACGTCAGGCTTGTCCCTAAAATTCAACTTGCGCATTGTTATATCCCGAAAATTCAGATATCGTGCTCCCAAAACTGGCGCCTTCACAACCCGCGCCTTGCTATCCCGAAATTACAACGCGCAAAAACTCCCTCCAACTGCCAAATCCCAACACGCGAAATCCCCCTTCTAACCCTGAGCCGAAAGGGCTGCTAGTTCAAATCGGTGGGGGGTACTTTTGTAACACACCCTACATTTTGGAAAAGCGCGTCCCTAAGTCATGGTTCACCCCCTCCCATCGCTTCCTTTTCGCCATTCGAAATCCTAGGCCGCCATAACCTCTCCGCTCCAGCCGCGAAACCCCACCCTCCTCTGTCCGCCACCTCACCGCTGCCCAATCGGAGCCTCTTCCCCGACGACGTCGTCCACCGCAATAGCTCGATGTCCCTCGTCCACCTCCCCGGACGAGGATTCATCGTCCATCTCGCCATCCCACCGGTTCAGCCGCCCCGTCCTCCACCTCCAAGGAGATGCTCCGATGATCGCCTCGTCTATCACGGCTGCTCCATCCCCACAACACCGCCTTAACCTGCTCCATCGAAACAGCAGCATCCTCACCGACTCCTCCGACGAAGCCGAGGCTTACTCGGCGCCACCAAACAGGTTATACACTCATCGCATCGCACCTTCTCCTTAACTCGATCTCCCGACGCCGACAGTGCTCCATCCCGCACCCCCATGGAGCGGCTACCTTGAAGCCAGCGCCACGGGCGACATCTCCACAGCGGCTCTCCCCCAGTGCGAGGCCCCTTCGGCGGTGGTGTCCATACCAGCCGGATCTGCTGCTGCTGCTCCAGCTCTCGCTCGCTTGTGCTGCTGCTGCTCCGGCTCTCGCTCCCCCAGCTGCTGCTGCTCCGGCTCTCGCTCGCCCAGCTGCTGCTGCTCCGGCTCTTGCTCGCCCAGCTACTACTGCTCTCCCCCTTGCTCGTGCTGCTGCTTTGCTCCGATTAGGTACACTTTAGTCGACTGAATCAACTTTTGGGTTAGTCGATTTTCAAGGGTGGGGGGCTCGCCGGAATTAAGGAAGAACCACCCGCACCGGGGACAGGGCTCGCTGGAGAGGTACCCCACTATCTATCTTAGGGTTCAGGGTGGGGGCGGGGGGCCTAGAGGGCTGGCCGGGGTGGCGGCAGACTGGCGGTGGGGAGTTGTTTCGGGGCGACGAGGCGGCGCTTGGGCCGGCAGTTCGGCCTATGGTGGCTGGTGGCTCAGGGGGGTGCAGGTTGAAGATGAACTGCAGGCCCTCCCTAAACTTCATGTCAAGTGCCTCTCTGCTACCATTGCGTTCAGTTTCGATAGTAACATTCAGATTCCACAGTAAATTTAAGTTTTGACAGTTAAGTTCAGAGTCGACAGTTTTTACCTCATCTGTTGTAGTCAGGTGGTTTTTGGTGATGTAAATTTTACATATATTTTACATCATCTATTGGAGATGCTATTAGAATCCCACTTGAGATTGACGATTTCTGTCTTGTGCTGCTTCAGCCTTGACGTCTTACAGCTCACCGGAGCTGCTCCAACGACAGAACGATCCATCACAACAGAGCAGTGTCTTGGACGCCGTCTGCAGATTCCTTAGATCTTCCTCCACACCTCTGACAGCCACCTCTGCCTCAACTGCTTCAGCGACCAACCCAATGATGTTGAGGTCGACATGGCTACGGCAAAGAGGTTGTACACTTGTTGCATCACTTATTATTATACATTCATGTTGATCCATTAGGGCTATTTTGGTTCAACGGAAAAACTTAGCAATAGGGAATTTTCCAATGGCACTCTACTATTCAATTATTCATGCATTTTGTTGAAAGGAATGAAGCAAAACATCCACCTCGACCTACTTTTCAAAATCCTATGCATGAAAACAAGACCAAGTGCACTAGTGGCAGAATAACATTCTAACTGTACATGCTTTCATATGGTTTCACTTTATTTTGGCCATGTTTCTTTGCATTCCTCTACTCTTCCAATTCCTGTAAACCAAACACCCAAGTTGACAGAAATCATGTGTTTACAAATGCTCTATTTACCATGTGCATTCCTATCCTATTCCGGTGTTTTTCCTATCCCTGCATTTTTAGAATCATGCAAGCCAAATGAGCCCTTACAGAATTACTTCAGCTATAGGTAGGTGTCGAAGGGAACTTTGTGTGGTTTGTCCTGCTCTTGCCGCGACGTCGTCCACCTCACCTGAGCTGCTCCATCGACAGAAGCATCCACCAAACCAGACATCACGACTCCTGACCATCTTTTGCCGCCTCAGATCTCCTTCCCTGCCACCGGCACCCACCGCAACGGCATCACCATCATCGACTCAGCAGATGAACCTGAGGAGTACATAGGTCCACAAGAGAGGTCGCACTCTTTTGTTTCTGCTTATGTTATGCATTGCTTAAAATTACCTGCTACTTTATCGTCCTGTTCACCTCTTGGACTCCAAGTCAGGTCCAAATTAATGTTCAAACTTGAGTTCTAAATTAGTTGTGGGGCACATATTGAGGAAGCAATGAATAGTATCTCTATCTAATATCTGGTTCACCTAGGGTATGCCTATGTTGTTCATCTTGGGTGGGAAACAAATAGTAAAGCAATCATCATATGTCTTTTTATTAAAATAAAGCAATCATCATCTGTCTTTTTATTAAAATAAAGCAATCATCATCTGTCTTTTTATTAAAATAAAGCAATCATCAACCTGCTATCATTATTCTTGGATCCATCCACTTATTGTTACCATCACTCTAAATTTCTGCATGCTCTCCTTAGATAATCTCACCATATTTTTTTCGTATGCATGTCAGATATTGTACACAGTCATGTTGAACATGTAGAGAAAAAGAGAAGAGTTTTGCGCGGTAATACAATGTCATGCAGACATCGCTCCATGGTGGGTTCAATGGAAAACCCTCCCCACCCCTCTCTAGATTGTAATCCAAAGGAAGATATCTATTCTGAGGCGGATTCAGACACCGCTGACCACTCCTATTTACCCCCTAAGGTGTTTGCTCTACCTTGGCATGACGAAGTTAGTCATATCATGCATATGTTGCCTTGTAGTGCCTACTTTTGACATCATATATGTCATCTGCTTAGTTTAGACATGTTCTATAATGCCACCTGTTTAGTTTCTACATCATATATGGGAATTATGTAGTCTCATGTCTTTTAGCCAGCCATAATATATGTGAAATGTGTAATGCCATCATGTTTAACCAGGCATCATGTATTTGAATGATATCTTGCCCATCCTTCATTACATTTTCATTTGTCGACAATGTTTGTACATTAAACTACTCTTCCTGTGAATCAGCCATTTGGGTGGGAGATGGAAAAATCTAGAGTGGAAACAAGGCCTTCAGAGCAGACAGTGCTACCTGTCGAAGCAGATCTCTTGTTGGGTCCTGATAGCTCCTCGGAGATGGATTCAGAGACAGATGACCAGTCCTATTCCCCCACCGAGTTGTATGCTCTAACTTGGCACGGTTATACTACTCATATCATGCATATGGTGTCTTGCATTGCATAGTTTAGACATCATATACACAATATTCAACACCATGTTCTTAGTTCAGACATCATATCGAATACCCTATGTTTAGCATATAAATCACATATGTGAATTAAATGATGTGATCCTGATTACTTAAATAACATGTAGGTGAATTATGTCATGCGATCCTGTTTAGTTATTCATCATATCTTTGAATTATGTTATGATATGCTATCCAGTTTAGATAGACATCATATATGTGAAATTATGTCATGCTATCCGTTTTAGTTAGACAATATACATGTCAACTATTTCATGCCCTCTTTTTTCCGCACTATCTATTGCATTTGTTTCTCATACAATGTCTGTACATTCAACTATGTTTCCTGTTTATCAGCCATTTGAATTGGAGCGGGTGATGCCAGTATCTAGCGGACTAAAAACACGGTCTTCAAATAAACAATGCTACCTCTTGGTGGAGATAGCACCCCGGTTGTACATGCACGAGAACCAGCCCTACCACACATAACCCAAACTCTCGTAGATTGTACCCCTACTGCGATGGACAGAGAACCAGCTTCACCCAATCTAACCCCAACCCCAGCAGATAGTAACCTAGTTCCTATTGACACAACACCATCTCCACCATAGAGCTCCCAAACAAGAGTAGTTAGTAAGGCAGCTCCAGTGCCCAAAGGGCCAGTACTACCACGGCGAACCCCAACTCCACCGGTTAGTACGCCTATTCCTATGGAGGAAGCACAACTAGCTAGTCGTAGTTTATCATCTATCGCATTTGATGTTGTTAAATCGTATGTGCGTATCTTCCCATCTTAAAAATATTATACTGAAGATGAAGGAAAATGCCAGTTGCAGGTGTTTGTCCAGGAGTTATGTGTAAGTAATATTATTCATGGCAATGACTTTGCTTTGCCCCATACATCCTACCTCCATGATGGTTATAATACAACAATTTTCCCCATTTTTCTCGATAGAGAAGGACCGATTTGGAAACTCAGGATGAGGTAACTTGTGTTAATACCTATGCTATCTTCAAGAATGCTTGGTGGTAGTATCAGAATTACCTAAAGAAAACGTACTTCACCGGCAAAGAAACTCATCAAATTCCCTTACGTTCTCCTGAGACACATTTACTGGACGATGATTGGGAACACCTTGTTTTGTACTAGTCCCGAACCAAGAGTGTGGTAAGGTCTATGAGCTCATTTTCTATTTTTAAGTACTATATTATTGCATCTTACTGTACTCTATTCATGTAGTACAAGTGCCTAAACCTGAAGAACAATTGTTCTAATTTAAGATTCCATTGCTATCATAGTTCAAAAAAGCGCTAGGCATTAATTGTGTGTTTTGCCACCGCCTTGCGCTTTACTGACCAAAGTGCATGCTTATGCGCAGTTATGCACAAATTAAGCATAGTTATGCGCAATGTGTTTTGCCAACGCCTAGAGCCTAGGCGCGCTTAAGCGCTCGCTTAGGCACACCTTTTTTTAACTATGATTGCTATAGTGCATACTGCTTTGCTCTTGTATCACTGTATTTACTCATACAAACTTGTTTTTAAATTGAAAGACCCAATCGAAACTCCAATGGCACAACAGGTATGTTCACGCATGTTTCTTTAATAGGTTTGCTCTTATCAATAGCTATGTTGATTTCAATTTCAATTGTGTATACAGTTGACTTCTCATATCATGCACATTACTAGCATCACAACAGAGCCAATAGTGTTGTTGTACATCTAGACCCGTGGTACCCATATGAAATCTTGTTGTGCCGTGTAGTTTCCCACGCTTTGTATTCTTTCACTGCTGCTTTGTCTTGAACTGATATGATTTGAACCGTGTCTCTATTTTGATTTGGCAAGACAATGCAGTGACCATAGGACATAGATATATGTTTGTTTGATGCTTTTATTATGTACTAGTACTTGGCAATAGAAGATTGGTAGTTTAATCATGTCCACCTTACTAATGAACTGGTTCACCGAAATGAGTTTCATATACTAGTACATGCTAAATATGTTATGTGTCTGCTTGTTTCTTCTTTTAGAATGTTGATAGAATATTGGAGAAGAGTGCCTTATTAAGCAATGGTAAAGGAAGTAATGCAGATAAGGTTCAGGATAGTGACACATCCTTGTTGGTCTCCAACAAAGCTGATAAAACAGCTAAGGAAGACTATCTTGAAGATAGTGAGACAACCCCAAAGTCCTGTCTTGGTTTAGTGTTCGAGTTACTAGCCACTACCACTTGCACAAGCTATTCAAACTCACTGTCTGAATCAGTTCGGTTTCTTGACTCTCAACTACAAGCTGAAAGACATCAATCAGCTGTGCTGTGACAAGAAGCGGAAGGACTGCGAAAGTCCCTGGAGCATTCAGATGCATACTTCCTGGTGCAACAGCAAGCGTTGGAGGATTTTAGCGCCAAACAGGACAAAGCTAATAAGCTTGCTAAGCTTATTGCCAGCATGGTGGATACCCAGGATAACGTTTCTTGAGCTCTTCTGAAGTTGTTTCAGTTATGCTCTTGTTTTGCTGCCGTGTTTATTTGCACTGGTGGCCAATTTTGTCGGCCAGTGTATGTAATATGCTGATTTGTTCCCTCTATTTGCACTGGTGGCGAACTTTGATGCCCAGTGATGTAACATGTGTAATAGCGGTAATAGGGAGCGTTAATTGCTTGCTTATTTATTTCCTTATTGTCTTGTTTAGTGGTTTGCTTGTAGTCACTGCAATTCTTTTTATGTGTTTATGTAGTGGCCACAATAACCTATTTTTGGTAACTAGGCCAAAATAATCATGGCAACACACGGACTGTTGTAACCATGGGCCTCCTGCGGGCTGTATGATCCATGGGCCTTCTACAGGCCGTAGGATCCATTGACCTTCTATACGGGCCGTAGGATCCATCGGCCTTCTACGGGCTGTAGGATCCATGGGCCTTCTACGGGCCGTAGGATCCATGGGCCTTCTACCGGCTGTACGATCCATGGGCCTTTTACGGGTCCTAGGATCCATGGGCCTTCTACGGGGCGTATCATCATTTCGCCAATCATGGGTCGTACTATTAGTGGACCATAACGGGCCGTTAATAGGCCGTATTTGATAACTCTATGAAAACAGCCCAACGGGTTTTTTTACATGAAAACGGCCCAACGTATTAACGGGCCACAAACGGGCCGACTGTAACCACGAGCTGAATTTGGCCCACAAGCAAAAAATGACAGTAACGGACCGTAAGTAACCGAATGCTGGAAATGAGCCCAAGAATAAATGGGCCCTAAGAAGGCCAAAAGATAACTTGGGCTAGAAACGACCCAATGGAATAATGGGCCGTTAATGGGTATAAAGTGATACACTGTTCATTACAGGCCAGTTCCACCATGGGCCGTTAATGGGCCAAGAGTTACAAAGGGTCTCATATCGGCCGAAAGACGTCATGGGCCATACATGGGCCGGAAGTTAAAATGGGCTGGAATCATGTTGGACGGCCCAAATGACACTACTGAGCCTAATCGGAGAGGTTGTAACGGGCCCTGGGTTAGCGGGCTGTAAATGGGCTATATGCGAATAGGCCGTTAACAGGCTTTCCGTGGGACGGCCCGCCACCTTTTGACCAAGTCAAACGGGTCGGCCTTTTCACAGGAATTGGCCTCTTTTGGGCCGTTCCACATGTCGACGTATCATAGGCGCCTTGGGTCCAATGAGTGGATGACATCTGTCCCAATGGTGAGCCGACACGTGTTTCCTCCAGCCAATGATGATTTTACACGTGGAAAATCCCCATTGGTCGGGGCTGTTAACGGGTTATCAGATCCAAAACCAGACCCGATAGCTTAACGGTGTTCCGTTACGGTGGATGCCACGTGTTGCTCACCCTTGATGAAAGCACTTCTGTGACGGGCGATTTATCGTCATGGAAGAGGACACTTCCGTGATGATAATTTTGGTAATGTCATGGAACACTTCTACGACAGCACATGTATGACTATCTTGATTATGTCATAAAATCGTCATGGATGTACATGCATGACAGAAAATGCGACCTACTGTGACAAACACGTGTCATCACGGAAGTGTATTTTTTTGTAGTGTATATCGTCATCGAACGTTAAGCGTGCGGACCCTACGGATTCGAGAACTATGTAGACATGACTGAGATACCTCTTCATTCAATAACCAATACCGGAACCTGGATGTTCATATTGGCTCCTACATATTCTACAAAGATCTTTATCGATCGAACCGTTATGACAACATACGTAATTCCCTTTGTGCATCGGTATGTTACTTGTCTGAGATTCGATCGTTGTTATCTTCATACCTAGTTCAATCTCGTTACCGGCAAGTCTCTTTACTCATTCCATAATACATCATCTCGTGACTAACTCCTTAGTCGTTTGCTTGCAAGCTTATGATGTGTATTACCGAGAGGGCCCAGAGATATCTCTCCGATACTCGGAGTGACAAATCCTAATCTTGATCCATGCCAACTCAACAAACACCTTCGGAGATACCTGTAGAGCATCTTTATAATCACCCAGTTACGTTGTGAAGTTTGATAGCACACAATGTATGCCTCCGGTATTCGATAGTTGCACAATCTCATAGTCGAAGGAATATGTATTTGACATGAAGAAAGCAATAGCAATAAAACTAAACGATCATTATGCTAAGCTAGCGGATGGGTCTTGTCCATCACATCATTCTCCTAATGAGGTGATCCCGTTATCAAATGACATGGTTAGGAAACCTTAACCATCTTTGATCAACGAGCTAGTCAAGTAGAGGCTTACTAGGGCCACGACGTATGTTTATATATTCACACATGTATTTAGGTTTCCGATCAATACAATTCTAGTATGAATAATAAAACTTTACCATTAATAAGGAAATATAAAATAACAACTTTATTATTGCCTCTAGGGCATATTTCCTTTAGTAAAGTTACATGCTAATTGATTTGTCTGTTCGTTTCTTCGCTGGACTGTAGTATATATTCATAGATAAGATGGAAGCAATGCAGAATAAACAAGGTAAAGCAAACATGTACTCCATCCGTCCAATAATATAAGACGCCCTTGCAATACATTGTGGGGGCAGAGTGGGTATATAATAGTGGGACCAGAGAAGAACACCTACACGGTATCAAAAAACAAATATAGGATACTATATCTGACACTCACCCAATAAATTTTATGTCTTTCCTGCACCTTCATACAGGCCACAACAAATTAATTTTGAATTTGCTATCACTAATTCTTCTATGTAAAGGAAAAATCAGTAAGTTATTTAGCTCATACTTATGTATTCCAAATCCACCGTAAATTCATAATCAAGAACATAAAAAGGAGAATCTAACCTTGCACTGTTATGACACTTTTTCCTCAAATTATATCATACAATGGCTTCCCCTAAGAATCATATGTTCAGAAAAGACAAGAACGGTCAGAATTAAATGGAATACGAATAGAGTACAAAAAAATAGCAAGTCCCTGATCCATCTAGTGTCTCCTTCTTGGGTGTTTGATGTCCATTGCTTACACAAGTAATTCCTGAAAATCTAAATCAAAACTAAGAGGTCAAACTCATAGGTGGGGAAAAAGAAAAAAATGTGGAGCAAGGAGAGAGATTAGGAAGGGGGAGAAAAAGGTGGAAAGAACCCTACCTATCCATCCATGAAGGGAGAGGGATAATCCCTCTCGAAGGGGAGGCTCAACCTGCACCAGCGTCATGGGATGAATGCCTTCAGCCTCCGCCATTCTCCACTATGCAGTACATGCCTGGAGCTAGGTTTTGTGTGTGCGGGAATCCGGTGTCCCATGTGAGGTGCAAGAGGAGGGGGAGGTGGAAGAGGGGGGGAGGAGGAAATGAGGCGTTCGGGCTTGGAGATGTATGGTGAGGCCGACCATCCTCTTCGGCCGTCGACACCCACGGTCTCCCTGCTATGCTATTGGAAACAAACTGACGGCCGCACGACCGGGTAAGCCAGGGACGCCCGGACGCGAGGGCACGAGGTGGCGGTGTCGGCGAGAGCTGGCGGCGGCCGCAAACCCTAGTGTGGCGGCGCTCGGAAAGAGAAGGAGATAAGAGAGACAGGATAATGGAAGGGTGGGAGATATGGGCTTGGCCTAGAGGGGTCCAATCTAGTGAATTACCAATTGAAAGCATGTGTCAGGTGACCCCACCAACCCCGATTAACCACAATGCTCCAATTCCTGGCAGCTTAGTAATTGTACTGGTATGTGCTTCACTTTTTTGGGAAGCACAATTGTGCTTTGACGTGAGAAGCACGACTATACTTTGACGCGTGAAGCACAACTGTGTTTAACATGAAAAGACAAATGTGCTTCACGCTCTTGATAAACAAAAACCGGTTTTTCGGAAGAAATAGGAAAAAAAAAACAAAAAAATCAAGAACCCAAAAAACCGTCTCAGTGAGGAAAGTGCCCAACACGCGACACATGGTGGCACTGAAGCACGCCAGATGGCGCACTTGCATGCCTTGCTAGCTAGCAGGCTACCAAGTTGCAGCAACTCGTCCGCACGTGAGTGCCCATTGTGAGCACTAGTCACTTGTATTTCCTTACAGAGGTTCAAAATCTCTAGTTAATATTCTTTGCAATGATCACTTATATTTTTGCTGGCAATGACAATTGAATGCATATACGCCACTTATCATAATTTGAGAATTTCAATAGAATTTTTTTTCTTATATGTGAAAGGATGGGTGGTGGGTTTGTTTGTGCTTTACTTAGATCAGTTTTTCTGAAATGAAATATCTCAAAACCATTTTCTGAAATATCAGTTTGTGCTTTACTTATCATAATTATGAACCATTTTCGTTGTTGTGTTCCTCGTTTCAAGATCCTCAAAGCCAGATCTCGTATTGGTAGGTTTTAATAAACTTTTTTTCTTGCAAATCCGTGATCCCAACTAATATATACTAACATATGTATCGAATGTGGACTAACATATGCTCCCAAGTAGCATTAACATGTGCTTTCCAACGCGCTCCAAACTATGACTAACATGCATACTTTTGACGATGTTTTCAGCTAACACTAACTTGTGCTTCCTACGTGTACAAACATGTGCTTCATGTGAACTAATATGTGCTCCCCATATAAGCATATAATGCGCTTTCAAGTGAACATGTGTTTCACGAGAGAGCACACAATGCGCTCCTGCATGAAGCACACGTGTGCTCCAAGCAAGAACATACTTGTACTTTACACGGTGTGCTCCTAGCGGAGGAGGGGGAAAAAGGAATTTAAAAAACCCAAAAAAATTTGACAATAAAGAACTAAACAAGAAAAAAAAACTAAAAAACCATTTTGATGTGATAAGTGTCCAATGTGCAATACATGAAGATGCTGGGCCGCACTACATGAAGCATCGAAGCGCGCCTATGGCCAGAAATAATGCCCAAATAAGGGGCACCCTGGCCAGCCCATAATATGGTTATGGGTAGCTTCTATACACAATACGACCGGTTTTAGCAACTTTCGCCCTGTTTTGTTAAGGCTCCGCGAGGTATTTTTCTTCTCTTTTTTCTCTATTGGTTTCACCTATTTTCCTGTTTATATTTTTGTTCTTTTCATTATTTCTTGTTTGTTATGTTTGCTTTTTGCTTTTTTCATATTTTATTTCCTTCGTAGAAAATACTAGTATCGGTCTGTGGGGTATGTATAGATCTCATGAGGTATAACGGTCGGAAACTCGTGGTTATGGCCGGGGCATTACAAATGGTATTCAAGTCAGCCCTCATGGTTATATGGGCTTGTGTGGGTCGGTGATCCACACATGTACATGACGTGTGTGGCCCGTCGTAACTCATGGCTGGCCATATATGGATGCTGGTACTGACGCACATGGACGTGTTAAGATGGAATTCCTATTGGGTCGACGAGGACGACAGTTCCTTGACTGACGGTGTGTGTGGCATCCTGGCTCAATATGAATTATAGACCACTCAATACTCATATCAACAAGAGGCACCGTATTTCCCATAATCCCATCTCTAAAGAACACCAAGTTAAGTGTGTTTAGCTTGAAGCAATTTGAGGATGGATGACCAATTGGAATGTTGATCTTAGGTGTCCATGAGCAAGGAACAAGTGTGTAGGTATGTCTAGTGTTGGTTTATGGAGTCAGTCCGAAAACCGATGGTTGTGGTCTGGACGTCGAAGATTTTTAATTTTGCATTGAAACTTTTTGGAACACTGTTTGAACTTTTGTCAAATGCATGTTAAACATTCTTTTAATGAACATTGA